>NW_018744676.1:373559-502719 GCF_001683475.1 Chenopodium quinoa
TTATTGCCGTACTACATTAAGGTGTAGTAGCACTTTGTTTCTTTCACCCTCCTTTTGCCGCAAGCAACTAAAAAAAAAAAAAACTTGCTTCCTTTTATCTTATTATCATTATGAGTATCATTGCTAATTTTATTAATTTATTATGCTAGTGCTATTTCAATACTAACGTGATGATTTTGGTACTATAAATTATTAAAGTTTTGATTTAATAAGGTTAAAGGTTTCGGTAGTTCATGCACAAATAGGGTATTATTTATAGTTTTGTGTTTATTTTGTTAACCTTATATTAATTAAGGTTATTTTAATTGTGTAGGAGGAGTCCCTCGATCGTGGTCAAGTTTAGTGACCCACTACTAGAAAACAACCAATCAACGACGGAAAAAATCCGTCGAAAAACCCTGAAATTCCGCCGGAAAGCACCGTCGCATTACATTTTGTAGGAATTTCTCGATATTCCGAGGGAAATTCCGTCGGAAAGGTCCATTCCGACAGAATTTCCGACGGATTATGTTCTGTCGGAGTCAAGTTTGACTTATTTGGGAAGTCCATCGCAAGTTTCCGACAGAAAAATCCGTCGCAACAAGCCAAGCTTCTCGGAATCTATTACCTTCCGACGGAAATTTCCGTCGGAAAATTAATAGAAAAAAATAATAAAAAACAAAGCCCCACCCACCACCAGCCCACCCCCTGCCCATATCCCTACTAGCCCACCCCCCTACCCTCAACCCACCAGGCCCACCACCCTAAACCACCACCTTAACCCACCTAACCTTACCCCACCAGATCCACCACCTTAACCCACCGTCAATAACCCGCTTAACCCCACAAGACCCACCACCTTAACCCTAACCAACCATCTTCACCCACCCACCAAAACCCCTAACCCTAACATCTCAGCCAAAAAAAAAAACAAAAAAAAAAAAACAGAAGCAACTATTCAAAATTAAATAAACAGCTCTAAAATCAACAAAAATTAGAATTTTAAACAAAACAAATTATACTATACAATTATTTCAATATTTTAACTTAAATATACAATTATTTCAAAAAAAAAAAGTTATACATTGAAAATTTGAACAAAATAAAACTAGATCTAATTCTAACCAAAATTAAATGTAGATCTAGAATGATATGTTGACAGTGCGGCTGAATGTGACGCGGCGGCGCTGGAGGTGACGCGACGGCTGTACGGTGTTGTTGATGTTGTTCTTGCGCGACCTTGGTGTTTGTCGGTGGTTGTTGCGGTGGTGGTGTTATTGATGATGTTGGTAGTTGTGTTATTGATGATGTTGGTGTTATTGATGATGTTGGCTGGCTGGAGGTGAAGAACACAGAAGGGGAAAGAGAGAAAGAGAAGAGGAAAGAGGAGAAAAGAGAGAAAGAGAAGAGGAAAGAGGAGAGGGGAGAAAGGAGAGGAGAGGAGAGAGAAACGAGAGAAAGAGGGGAAAGAGTGGTGGAGAGAGAGGAGAGTGAAATGACAAAATGCAAGGGGGGGTAGTTCCGTGTGTTAGGGTTAGGATTTTTTTTTTGTTTTTTTTGTAAAAAAAATCAAAATTCCGTCGGAAGCTTTCCGACGGAATTAAAATCCGTCTGAAAGTATTTATTTTCCTACGGATTTCCCTCGGAAATTAAATATTTTCCGATGGAATTAAATTCCGTCGGAAATTTCTGACGGAAACCCATATCGGTCGGAAGTTCCGACGAAATATAAATTCATCGGAAATTTCGTTTTTTTCGTCGGATTTTGTGTCCGTCGGAACACATCCGTTGGAAATGGACCTTTTTCTAGTAGTGGATCGTACCTTAATTGTCAAGGTACGTATAGGTGGCTAGGTCCTTGATACAAGTTTGAATGCATGTTTTGGTAAAGGTTTATTTTAATGATTGTTCGAATAAATGTTGCGTATGGAAGATTTAAGTTAATGGTTTTCATGTTGAGTTAAAATATAAATTTTACGGTTTAAAGGTTTGATCTTTAAAAGTGTAGTTTAACTTAATAAAAGTTGTTTATGGATCACTGAATTTCAAGCTATTGAATTAAAAGAATTAATTTAAACTTGTAGCTCATTATGAGCCTAAGTATTTATTATTTTAACTGTCCCTTTACCCGGGACTGGTTAAGTAAGACCATGAGCTTTGTATGATTTGGTCTTTCCTCGAGTATAGTTTAACTTGCTTGGGGTGTGTGCACACTTAGGTGAGGAAAATTGATTTTGGAAATTCGTCTAAAAATTGGAAATCTATTGGTTTGGAAAGTTTCTATTAATGGACGTTACTACTTTTGAAAGGTTTAAATTTGGAAAATCTAATTTTGGAAAGTGACCTTTGGCAAGTTTGAATTGGAATAATTATTTTGTAAGCATGTTTGTCTAATAAAAGCATTTACATGCCTTGCACTTATATGTACTTAGCGTTTTTGCTAATACGTTTTCCTTATTTTTTTGGTTCGCTCTGTTTACCATTATTGGTAAACAGTTTTGATTTAAGGTGTGGAGTTGATCGTGCGCATACTTGAGTCAGGATTGGGATCACCTAGTGACCTAGCTAGGAATTTACTCATTCATGAGTCAGACATGTTTTTTATTTGGAGTATTTTCGAACTATATATTATGGTTATTATAATATTAATAAAAGTTAGTTACTTTCCGCTGCCATCTTTAGTAGTTAAGTAAGCCTTACGTTTTCACGTGGCGGTAATACGCCCAAGTCTATCTCTATGATATTTTATACGTATAAATATAGTATTTACGTAGAGGGAGATTTGGGGTGTTACAGCTAACATGCGTGATGCACACGCCATATCTAGTCATGTTTAGATAACCATTATTTCAGTTGTTGGCTAAATAAATGAGGTAAAATATGTAAACAAATATTTTTAGGGTATAAATGTTCACACACTATTTTTAAGAACATTATTGTTCAAATACAATTCATAAAACTTAAATCATTAAATCACACACACAAAAAAAAGCTTAGATTCAATTAACATCATATTAATAGGGTCATATAAGTAAACAAACATTTTAAGAATATAATTATCTCACAATATTTATGAGTGTTTTCTAATACTTTTAAAAAGGTAGAGATACTCAAAAAATTATACAATATAATTATTTACATTTAATATGCGCGTTCGATTCTAAAAAGACAATTATGTGAGGTCGAAGGAGATAATTTGTCACCAAACGTAATTGGAGGCAGAAATTGGCTATCTTCAATATCAAGATTGTTTATCAACGTCGACTAACTAATTAAACAATAAATAACAGAATATAATACTTATAGAAGTATATATATTTTCTCAAACCAGAAATTAGCTCGATCAAGTTAATGAATCTTAAAACTTGATAAACTATAACCAAAAAAGTGAGTGCAGGTATATAATAGCGAGCATAGGTATATAAACAATACATGCACCAACCATCCAACCATAACGTTATAATATTGAGAGATTCGTCTTTCGGCCTTTCTGAGCATAGTAAAGAGAACTTCCATACATACAGAGAACAAACAAATATGAAGAAAGAGGATCTTCTTGGCGAATACCATACTGAGGCTGAAAAGCCGGTGAAGGATTTCCGTTGACCAGCACTTGGTAAGAAACTGTCGAAACACGCTGGTGGATGATGTGAATCCAGTAAGATGAGAAACCAAAAACCTGCAATAACCGAAATTGAAAAAATCTCAACGAATCCTATCATAAGCTTTGTTCATGTCCAACTTAATGGCTGCAAAATTTTTTTACCTAAAATTTATGTAAGCAATAGTTATAAGTTATAACTTACTATTAAAAGCAAAAAATGTAAATTTTTCTAATAAAGTAAGAGTACATGAACTAAAACTTTATAATAGACCAAATGCATACAATTTACTTTGAGTGCAATATAAAAAAATTATACAAACAAGCACTTTTTTTTTTGAAACCTACAAACAAACACTTTAATTTATCTATAATAACTTTTCTTCTTTAATCCTTACTTCCTTAGTAGCTCAAACACTTGACTTAACAAGTTGATAATAAATCCATAAGCTAGCTAGTGGAAAAACTTGTTGGATGAATACACATCAATTGTCATAATATATCTTTCTAGACTCCATTGCTAATCGAATAAACATCTATATCTATAATTTTCTATATTAAAAAGCGTTCCTTATACAAAAAGTGTTTCTAATACAGAATATGTGTCATGTATTATTCTGTTCTCTAAAACGTGCCACGTCATCAACATGTGCCACCCGTTACCCCTTTAAGCACTATAAAAAAAGAGTTGGACTCCTCACTAACAAGTACGTACTGTGTATTACGTTACATGCATGTTTTGCCACTTTAGCTATTTGTATATTGTGCATTTTTACTTAACAAAAATTATAGTTAACTTGGACAAGATATAAATTTTCTATTAAATAGTCAATAGTTGAATATCTTTTAATCATAACATACAAAATATTGAATATGGTTCTCCTATCTGAAAAAACAATCGAACGTCATTATTAAATTAAACAGGTACAACTAGCAACTCGGGGCATCGCCCGCGCGAGCCACACACTAATTTTAGTTTAATTTGCGAAATCCATGCTTAATGATGGTATTAATTCAAGATTTTCTAGCTAGCTCTCATAATTAATTTAATTTAATTCTCATAATTTTCATTTTGAAAGGAAGGAGGGAGAAGTCCCTTTGTTCTGCAAGTCTCTACAGCTCCTTTGTACATGTCCTTCAATCCGTACTTGAATTTGAAATTTAGTCCCATAAGCTTTTCAGAAGAAAAATGCACACATTCCATATCTTCTTCAAAATCCTTAAATCTGTCCAATAGTTCATTGAATAAGTTAAAAAATTGAAGGATCATTCAAATAAAAATATATTAGGAGAACAAGTTTATCTCCCTTCAAACCTAGTAAAATATGGAGTAGAAGTTTAGAGAACTACAACCAAAACATACTTTTTTTTAGCTAGGTCAATTGAAATATTCTTGTTCACATTGCAGTTTAAGCCTTGAATTCAATTTTAAATTATTAGCTAGTGACAATGAGACCTTAATTAGAAACGACCTCTCACAGTTCAATTTAGCTCATAACAACAATGAATTTTTTTGAAAGTGGGGTAGAAAGGGCAGAGAGAATACTGCTCCTTAAAACCCTAGAGATAAAACGTGTTACATTACATCATAAGGAGTAATTGCTACATACTTGGTGGGTATATTGTATTCTGGATACTCCTCCCTCAACATTTTTCCAATATCATAGATGGTAGCATCACAAGCAGAAGCTATGTAACGGCCCTCGGCCTTAGGATGTTCATACAAGTATATATGAGCCATACAAAGGTCATCCAAATGCACAAATTGACCTTGCTTAATGATTGAATAATGAGCTTCATTTCCTACAAATTATGTCAAACCACAATTATTTAATGGCACAAAAATACATGATTAATTATCTAATAATCTAGCAAATTAGTACTTACTTGTAATGGGAGATAACGCAGTTATTAGACTAGGTGGCATTGTTGGAGTTATAAAAGGTCCAACTACCAAAGGTGGAATAATACTGATAAAATCAAGATTATTCTCAGCAGCAAATTTCCATGCAGCTTTTTCTGCTAGTGTTTTAGATACAAAATACATCTGAAATCATATAATAAAACCATGTTATAAAGTAAATAAATAAAAATCTTGAAAAGTTTGGAATTAATTTGTATTATCGATAATAATTACTCTGTTAATTACCCATCCGGTCATCTTCTTAGAGCGGCAAAATTCCATGTCACTCCAACAAGTTTCATCATAAACAGGTTTTTGGATTTCTTCTACATTGACAGTTCCTGCAGATGATGTGAAAACCAATCTCCGAATTTTCGCCTTGATGCATGATTTCATTATGTCTAACATGCCGTTTATGGTAGGCTTAATTACCTCATTCTGTAACCAAAATAACACCCAAACCATTAGAAACTAAACATAACATGTAATAAACACAATTTTATAAGTGTCAACTCGAAGTTCTTAGGTAAAAGTTGTAGTATGATTTAAATAGGGGGGCTGATTAATTAACCTCAGGATCATTGGAATCAAAGTCCATAGGGGTGGCAACATGAAAGGTGCCGGTGCAACCATTAATGGCTTCGTCGAAGCTTCCTTCTTCATTAAGGTCTGCTTTCCATAGTGTCAAGTGAGTCGTTGCGTTTGGCAAATCCAACAAATGCTGTACTTTTTTCATGTTACCTGCAAAAATTATTTTCAAGACAAACCATAAATTTAGTAAGTGTATAATCTATACAAATATATTTGCATGTAGGAATAACACTAGTAACTTAGTAGTATAGCTAGTAAAAAGACCAGGGTCTCGAACAGTAGCTCGGACGATGTAGCCATGCTCGAGGAGCCTTTTGATAAGCCATGAACCTATGAACCCAGCTGCACCAGTAACACAAACAATTTCTCCTTGGACAACCATTTTGAATTATATAGTACAAGTTTATTGTTTGATGTTATATTTTGGCTTTGGAAGTTTTGGGCAGTGACATATTTTACATGTTACTTTGGTTTATATATAATTACTACGTGAGTGCTCATTGTACGGATCATATGCCATATTATATTAGGATCATTTTATTGCATAGTTTTTTTTAGATAGAGATTAAGGTTGAAATAATTTTAGGGTATAATAATGGTAGGTGAAGAATGGAAGATAACAAGCAAGGTAGGTTGAGGAATCTCGTGATCAAGTAGCTAGATAGGATAATTAGGTCAATATTAAACCAACGGTAGAGGCATAAGCTAAATAAAGTACTATCTCAATTTTCTTTTTTAGAGCCTGTTGATACATTACTTTAGCTGGTACGAGTGTACGACGATTATATTAGTTACTCCATGTATCACCTCTCAAGTTATATACTTTAAATGAGTGTTAAATACAGAAATGGGCTGCACCCGCAAACCAAGAGAGAAAGTTAACTTCACAGGATCAAAGGAGGTTCCATCCCAAAACCATATGGCAATAGGAGGAGTAGCCCCTTAACCTTATAAAGTGTTTAAGTCTCTCTTCTTCAACCAATAAAGGACACTTATATGTGGTGATATTTGGAAGGTCTATTCTTCAACAATGAGTCATAAGAACAACACAAACTATAAACAGGGTGGACAGATTTGAACCCGTAACTTATCACACATAAGTCATCAGTCTTAACCTAATGCCAGAACCTCATTGATAATCGATTGATTAAGTAGTAGCACATCGAGTTCATATGTAGAGAAGTAATACTCGAATGAAATGAAGTGGTCAATCATAAACTTTAGACTGTATTTTTTTTTATACTAATTACATTAAGGATCCCTGTCCCACCAAAAAAAAAAAAAACAAGAAAAAGAGATTTGAACCCACACTTTTCATACACACAGGCCCTCAATCTTGTTACAATCTTAATTAGTAGGCCAAAATCTCTTGTAGGTAGATCCTATCTGACCTGCAATGAGCCTAAAATATTTGTATAATTGGTAAAAGAGAAAAGCCCATTTAGGCTGTTATGGGCCAGCAATGCAGCAAGCCGATTGCATTGTTGGCTACGATTTCCTCCTTTGATTGGACTCTTCATCATCTTGTTTCTCCTCATTTTACAAAAAATCTTTAATGTACATTGAGTGGCGTGAGTGCACTTAGGTAGGTGCGTCCAAGAGTAGGTAATTTTTTTTTTTTTAACTTATTTGTTTTGTTTTAAAAACATTTTTAAAATGAGCAAAATAATATAAAATGAGTAGAATATGCCCTTGGTGCATCCATGTACATATATATATATATATAATATTTCATCATTTCATAAGACAAGTATAACTGTACAAGGCAAGGACTATAACTTCTCGCTAATGTGAGTCTCATCACAACAATTCACTCACTAGCCAACTTGTGGCGCATTATTCACGGATGCATGACATGCACACAACCATACACCAACATACATGTGAGATGTAGAATTGTAGAACCGTTATTTTCTCCTCTAGATGTACATTTTATTAATGAGCACTTAGTTGAATACGTGATAAAATCACACTACATAAAGTTAATAATTAAGACTTAATTAGCAATTAAAATAATAATATGATCAAGTAGATATTAATTAGATTTTCTCATTTCATGATTTAGTTAAACAAAAATCTTATTTCATAGTCATAATTTGTGATTATACCTAGTTTTGCTTGCTATGCGACTCAATCTAGACTAATTCACAAGAGATCCCCCTATTTTGGGTGAGAAAAATGAAAGTGTCTTAGAACAGCAAACTACTATTTGAAATTTCAACAAACTGTTCAACAAAATGCTCACTAACATGTTTTATGAAACATGCTGTACATTGATTAGTAGAACTCGGTGATGACGACTTTTTAAACCAAGTTGATTCTTTTAATTTGTCCCTTTGTACTGTGTTTATATGTTAGGGAGGAAGATTATATTATTATTATTATTTCAAATTTTTTGGCAAGGAAAGAGTTACAAATGACATAGTCATTTGATCTCACATATATATAATGTATTAAGTATCGTCCTCCAAAATTTTAATCAATTAAATTAATTGTTACACAAAAGATAATTTATACTTTATTACGTATATACAAATTAATACTGTGTAGCAAAACCCTTAAAAATTATCCATTGATGCCCATGGTTTGTAGTTGATGACAGAACACCTTTTTTAACAACCAATTAAGCTGATGGCTAATAATTTGAAAGGAGTATTATATATTCTAATATATTAAATTAAGATTAATTTAGACATGAGACTATAATTTAGTCGCAATCCATGTGTACAAGGAACCATTCAACATGGAGGTGTTATCCACTTAGAAAAAAGTACAGTATATATATGCTTAATTGAGATTAGCCAGGCAACACAATGACATAAAAGTCATAATTTAATTGATTAAGTTAATAATGATAGCTTATACTAAGTTATTTAGGGAGTACTACTATACACGATGATGAACATGTTTATGTTTATGAGAATTGTCAATTTTGGTTGTGGCCGGTGTATAATCGACGACTTGACATTTTCCTCTCCTTAATCCACTAGACTAAGTTTTTTTAATTGTTTATATTCTAAATAATAATAACGAAAGCAAAAATATGTAGCTTTATAGGTCTATATATAACCCTAAGGTTTTAAGAAAAAAATTCATCAGCTGACATAATAATATTACAAGTATTGTATATCTTCTCGATCATTAAAAAGTATTTAATTTTGTAAGCTGATATAATTTGAAGTTATGTCTGATAGCGAGGAGAAAAAAGCACCACCACTTCTTCCACCGCCACAAGGAGGAGGCAGATGAGGAGCCTAAGGACCCCGAACAGGAGTTGAAGCATCACAAGGTCCTTGGACACGTTAGCAAGGCTACTGCCGTTGCTGCTGGTGCTTATGCCTTGGTACGTACATTTTTCGTAATTTCGTTACCTATTCATCTTATTCATATAATCATATGTACGTTATGCTTATGCACATTTTGGGTCGATACCATGAATAATCTTAAGATGGCCTCCACGACATTCGATATATAGTAAGAATTGAATGTGGTAAATTAGGCATAATCTCGGGGCTTAACCAAGTTTTTACTTTTCATCATTGAAGCAACTCAAAATAATAATATACTATGCATATGCTAATATGTTATCGTAACAACTTTGATTTAAACTTACGTTATTAGGCAGAAAAATTGACTATATGTGACATGGTGTTTATGTATGTACAGCATGAGAAGCATAAGGCAAAGAAGGATCCAGAGAATGCTGACCGCCACAAGAAAGTAGAGGCGATCGCAGCCACGGTTGCAGTGGGAGCTGGTGGGTTTGCATTCCATGAACATCACAAGAAGAAGGAAGCCAAGGAAAAACTCAAAGAGGCGGAGAGTGGTCATTAAACTAAAATTTAAACCGTGTGTTTGATTTTTGTTCTAATAAATACTCTTAATTTGCTGTGAAAACATGGGAGAAGACTTTATAATCTCACATTTTAATTGTTTTCTGCTGTGAATTGATTTAGTCATTGTGATTGTAATTTTGCACCAAGGAAATATTAATACCAAAAAAAAAAAAAAAGTTTGCCTTATATAGTTATATGCCCGTGAAATGTTCAAGCTCTATCATGACATGACTACAAATCCAATAAGTTTTTATGAAATTTTTATAAATATAAGTTGGGACGTTATAAATAAATTCTTATTTATAGTTAGTCGCATACTCGCATCATTAATTGAAGTTACTTTTTTGGATAAAATATAATTTAGATGAAGTTAAATAAATGACTAAAATTACTCTTATAAGCCTGATGATTCTAATGTAGTCTTATAACTTTTGATTCCACAATTTTTTAAAATGAACGGTTGACATTATTTTTTTTTTATTTTTTTAATTATTTTAAATATATTTTTATCTTCTAGAATTTATTTTTTTTATTATTTTCAGAAATCTAGAATTAAAAGAATTATAAAATAATTAAAAAATAATTTAATTAAAATTACTAATTAAAGATAAATAAATAAATAAATAAAATAAACAATCTCAGCCGTCCATTTTAAAAAAAAAATGGTAGTAAAAAATTATAGGATTATATTAGAATTTTCATATACTAGCCAGCCAGATACAATATTTGCAATTTAATTTTAACGCGAATTTGTTTAAAACATGCTCAATTGCTCATAATGATTCTAAGTCAGTCCAAACCCATACTAAAAAAATCTAATCTAGTCTATACTAACATGAAATGTTCGGGTCAAGTCTAAATATTAATCGTGTATGAATGTATGATCAGTTAACTCATTTGTGATACTCCGTAATTTAATGGTCAGTGGATGGTCCGGTTTTTATTTAATTTGCTACTAGTTCTATCCGATAAGTAAAAGAAAAGTTAGAGTATCAAAGAGATGGAGGGATGGTTAGTCTCTCCATCTCCTCCCCTATAACGGGGGTTCGAACTTCATCCTCTTTTTCTGTGATAGGAAAGGGCTCCCTGTGTATCTTACCTGTAAAAAAAAAAAAGAGAGAGTTCTATCATAATTCTATAATTAGAAATAGTCAATTTTTCTTAATTAAATTAACCAAAGACCATGTGTATATCCAATAAGAATTTCAGCTGGATCCAACTGTTATGACTTATGGCCCTACTAAAAAAATAGAATTGGTTTTTCATAAAAAGATATTAAGTGATTGTGAAAAATAAAAACGAAACAACAAATATTCAAAATTAGATTAGTCTCGTGCAGATGATCAAATAAAATTTTCTAAATTTATTTAATTTTTTATACCAAAATTAAAAATAAAAATATTCCCAAAACTAATAAAACATCAAATATTAAAAAAAATAATAATAAAAAAATAGAGCTAATAGAAAAATTGAATGATGAAAAGGGTATCCAAGGAAGAAAAATTAAATTATTATTATTTTTTTTACAGGAAAAAAAAATTATTACTGTTAAAGAGAATAGACCATTTTTCATAATTTGATATTAATAATAATGTAACTGACCACAATTTTAATAAAATAAATTAAAATTCACAAAACGATGACATCATTTATAGTTTTGGAGGGAAAATTTTTAATGACAACATGACATGTGTCTAATTTTAAAATAGAATGATGTCAGCGGTTGCTACTTTAGTATTAGTTATATAGATCATTGTCAATAAATAAAATAAATATTCAAAATCAGTTTATTTGGCTCTGAGAAGGACATATATGAAAGTATGATTAGTATCAATTAATGTTGATAAGAATTTCAATAACTTTAATTTAAAAGGACAATCTAAATAACTTTAAACCTTAATAATCAAACCCGGCCATCCCCCTTATAGTCTTAGGCCCCTTTTTTTTTTGGAATTTTTGGACAGAACAGAGCAGACCAGATCAACTTATTTATATTAAGTAGAGCATAGCATAGCAGTAACTCAAAAGAACAAGGCCTTACTAATATTTAAGTTATTTTTACAAATTGTGGCATTACCCTATCAAATCTCTATTCAAAAAATACAAATCGTCAAAAGGTATACTTCGTATTATAAATATATTGATAGAGTATAAATTCATCACGGGCTTCAACCATAATAAGCTTGAATTGTTGATTGAAATAGTCATTTAACATAAATGAAAAATAAATAAACTAAATTACTACTTTATATTAAATGACCATGATTTGTCATTGATGACCAAAAACCTTCAAATTTCAACAACTAATCAATCAAGCTGATGGCTAAGCATGTGAATGGAAAGAGTATTATACTCCGTAATTAACCAATTAAGATAATAAAAAAAAAGCATGAGAGAATAAATTATTCAGTCTTAAGGTATAAGTAACCCATCAACGCTAAGGAATTTATGAATTATCCACTAATTAACCAATTAAAAGTCAAAGCTTATTGGTTAAGATTAATTGACCAAATAACGTGCCAATTGTAATACAGGAAGTTACATATGTTCACATTAAATTATTTGGTTTACGAATTGTCAATTTTGGTTGTACTGTGGGTGTATGATTGATGACCAAACATTAATTAACATAAGATTTTTCTAGATGATTGAAACAAAAATATCTAGCTCAAGTGGCCTATATATATCCTTAAGTTTCCTAGGAAAAAAAAATCATCAGTTGATACATTATATCATTCATAATAGTACATTCTCAAAAAAAAAAAGTTTTTTTGATTTTGTGAGTTGATTAGAAAACAATGGCCGATGGCGAGGAGAAGAAGCACCACCACCTCTTCCACCGTCACAAGGAGGACGAGGAGCCTAAGGATCCCGAACAGGAGTTGAAGCATCACAAAAACCTTGGCCACATTAGCAAGGCTACTGCCCTCGCTGCCGGTGCTTATGCCTTGGTACATTATTGATTTATTGTTCCCCTCTATGCACTTTTTTTTATACAATTAAATAATTAATTTTTAGTTAATTAGTTTCAATGATTCATATGTATGTGGTAGATTGGGCTTAATTACGGGGCTTAACCTAGGTTTTTATTTCGTGTCTAAAAGAATTTACTTCGTACATGCTATGCATATGTTATAGTTACAAGTGAAATGAGTGATTTAAATTTCGTGTCTAAAAAACTTTACTTCGTACATGCTATTCATTTGTTATGGTAACAAGTGTACTAGCAAATTTGACCATATAAGTGATATAACATGTGAATCATCTTACGTATGTACAGCATGAGAAGCATAAGGCAAAGAAGGACCCGGAGAACGCTCACCACCACAAGACAGCGGAGGAGATTGCAGCCACGGTCGCAGTGGGAGCTGGTGGATTTGCATTCCATGAGCATCACAAGAAGAAGGAAGCCAAGGAAAAGATCAAAGAGGGTCACAGCGGCTATTAAACTTAATTAATGCTTTGTGTTATACTCTAGTTCTCATAAACAATTTGTTGTGAAGGAAGGGGTATGATTTGATCAATATTGTTATCATTTTCTTTGTATCATTGAATATAATTATAAAATAATTTTTTAAAAAAAAAAAAAAATTCTTGTGTCTATTATTTACGAGTATAAGCCTATTAAACATTTAAGATCTTTAGATCCGCATTAGAAATGAGACTTTATGTGGATATTAGATCCACATTAGAAATGAGACTTTATGTGGATATTAGAATCTATGATCCTTGATTAATCTAATTCAGAAAACTTGATCAACCCTTGATAAGCCTCAAATCAAAACATGTGTACCTACCATCTCATAAGTTATTCATAGATTTAAAATAGTGGGTGAATAATGACTAATGAATAAAAGAAATCTATGCTGAGAGATTGTTATATACACCCGGGTGTATTGTATATCTATGAGTATTTTGTTCTTATTTTGATTTTTTTTAAGGACTCTCATTTTGATGATTGTTTTTCATTTAATTATCAAATGACGAGCAAAAAAATAACCTTAAATTAGTTGAGTATACGGTGCACCAAGATGTATATAACAAATTCCAATAAACAGGGATTATTAATGTTTCAACACCAAATCCTATTCCTATGCATCATGCATGTCATATCATATATGACTATATCCAATAAGATACTGTATTATCTTATCCAACAGTTAATTGTGGTTCATATATCTATCCAACTCAAAATATCCAATGGGATTTTGGTAAAATGATTTTTATTTTTTTTAAATAATAAAAATGATAATAAAACAATTGCTCCACCTATGAAAAGGACATTTTATCAATTATAATCATTGGATTAGTAGTCTACTGTACGACAGTACGAGTACAATTGTAGGACTTTTATGTCGAACTTTTTTTGTAAGCCTTGTGGATCTGTGGGCCTATGGCTCTCCTGGCCTTCTGAAAGTCAATTGAGCCATAATCTTAATGAGCTTAGAAGCTTTTCATGGTTGGGTCCAGAGTCCTAGACTATTAAAATAATACTTTCTCTTTTAATTTTTACTTGTAATAATTCTCATTTTATATTTGTCAATGTAAATCTTTAATCAATTATAACTCACGAATTCAAAAAGATCCTATATGATTTCTAAATATTTTTTCTTACACAATTCCGTTTTCAGTTTTTAAAATCTAACCGCTAAAAAAAAAAAAAGATAACAAACATGCCTTTAATAATTTATTAACCTCGTAATCATACTTTGTATATCGTTTATCTTTGATTAAAGTGTAAATTTCTCAAACTACACATGTAACTTCATCTCATATTAAGAAAAGATGAGAGAGTTAAACAATTTACAAGGTGAAGGGATTACTCTTCCTATCGTCATATGATTTTGGGATGAAACTTATAAAGTGAACTCTCTCTCTTAATGATGAATGCAACCTAGACTCGTACTTAGCATTTTCTGTTCCTCGTGTGCATATTTGCAGCTCCAAATTAAGATGACAAGTAGTGAAAGATCTCTTACCTTTTTTATAACAACGCTTATTAAAGGCTATAAAATCGCAAAAGATGCCATTATGAATTTATGGTGTGCATGAGCATGAAGCATTTTAGTGAAGTAACGTTACAATTACGGAGTTGTGTAATGTGTATTAGCTTACCCCTTGTCACAAACTCACACGTTAACCTCGGTAAGGCAACAACTTGACTCATTTATGTTGTGGCATTGGCTCGTCACGCTAATTCATAAACATGGATCTTCCATTCTTACCGTTAAGCAGGGGCGGACCCACCTTTAGTCATAGTGGGTCCGGTGACACAGTATTTTTTAAAAAAATAAAATATCAAAGAGACCCCTTATTATAGATAGGTGGTCTCTTTGATGCTGCTATTGGTAACAACAAACAATATCAAACAGACCTCTTATTAAGATAGGCGATCTCTTTAATGCTGCTATTGCTACAAAAGACTTGCTGTGGTTTTTTTTAAATATTAAAGAGACCTGTTATTTATATAAGAGGTCTCTTTGATGCTGCTATTGCATTTCGCAATTTTTTGCGCTACTTTTTTTTCATTAAATAGACCAGTTATATTTAATAACTGGTCTCTTAAGTTATCTCACTTTTTTTTGTATTATTTTTTAATAATTTTTTTTCCCTTTTTATATCTTATATTTGTACAACCAATTTTAATATTTCCACATAAAGCTTATCAATTAACTAAAAAATCATAAAGTTAATTCAATATAATAATTTTATTGTACCATTTGTTTATAACATGTTATTTGTAGTATTTTCGACTTGTAAAATTGAATTCTTAAGTACTGTATTTGGTTGTGGTATGAATTTGTGTCCTATTTTTGGATTGAAATCAATTTGGTGAAATATATATATATACATATATATATACATATATATATATATATATATATATATATATATATATATACACATATATACATATATACACATATATATATATATACACACATATATATATATAAAATAATTATAACACCACACACAACTTTCACAAATGATCAATAATTGATGGTGACACACTATCTCAGAAATCCTGGATCCGCCACTGCCGTTAAGCGGATTATAATACATATACAAACAGAGGAGAGATTTATATATATATATATATATATATATATATATATATATATATATATATATATTGTATATTTAGGACTATTTTTTTCTCATTTAGAAGATTATTGTTCATTTAATCATCATATTAAGAGCAAAATTAAACCTTGGATTGAGATGCACCATACACCGGGTAGTGCGTATGTTCAAGAAACTTAAACACACACAAGGATAATTCAAGCCTAATTCACTATAGGATTCGTCCACCAAGAATTAAACAAGAAGACAAGTAGATTAATTAAGTTAAAGGTCACACCACCCCTTAATTAATCAATTTAAACAAAGCTTAAAGAACCTAATCACCAGCTTCAAGAAACAAATACTTTGGTTTATTAATCTGAAAAATTCTATATCTAAAAGTCATGAAATTACAACTATTTATAGACTAAAACTAACTAATTCTAAGTCTAATAGGACTAGGACAAGTCCATAGCCTTTAGCCCCAAGTAACCCAAATAGAATAGGAAAACTAAGTCTACTTAGATTAGGAAACTAATTCCAATTCTACTTAGATTAGGAAACTAATTCTACTTAGTCTATAATTTCTAAAATAAATAAAATTAATCCTAATTGCTTAAACCAAGAAAAACCCTTTTAAGTGAAAGGTAAAAACTTGCAAGCAAAAACTAATTAAAAATCACTAAGTAGAGTGATTCGGAACTTGAGCTTGTACTAGACATCAAGTTCCTTTGCTTGAACCGTCCAAGAACCGCCAATTTGTAGCTTCTAATGAGTTAATGTTCAAGTTTAGGTTTTTCTCGTATAGATTTAACAAACTCTCGAATTTCTCAATATCCGGATCACCGGGTGTATATAAAAAATCGGTTTTTAAGATGCATCACTTGCCTTATTTGAATTGTATTTTTCGTCATTATATCAATACTTGTAGAGTCCATTTTTAATTAATTAAATAAATAAATAAATAATTTACAATTGTACCACTTGATAAAAAAATTTGTTTATTAGAGTGATAACCTTGTATTTTCTTATAACAAATTTTTTTTTGTGGCATAGAAATGACTTAGGAAAAAGTTCAACTAATAATTTATGGTCCAAACTTGAGTTACAACCATATCTATATATAACACACGCAACGCACGTAATACTACCACGATTACCATCTAACCAAATCATATCACCAAGAAAAAGAAAAATGAAGGCATGGGGATTAATTTTGCTAGTTTTTCTGCTAAATCTCCAAGAAAAACCAGTAAAAGCAGAGGATGGATTCATCACAACAAAAGGGGTACAATTTTGGTTAAATGGGATCCCATTTTACTCAAATGGATTCAATGCATATTGGTTAATGTATGAGGCTTCTGATCCATCTCAAAGACACAAAGTTTCAGCTGTTTTTCAACAAGCTTCAAATCATGGCCTCTGTATTGTTAGAACTTGGGCTTTTAGCGACGCCGGTTATCGACCGCTTCAATACTCCCCTGGTTCTTACAATGAACAAATGTTCCAAGTAATTCTTTTTCTTCATTTTGTAATTTTTGTTATAGGATATTTTATGTTACTCCCTCCGTTAACTTTTAGTTGTAACAAGGGTATATTATATGTGAGACGTAAAATATTCCTTTATTGCAATTAAAAATTAACAAAGGTAGTATTTTTTTTGGTTTTTTTTTTGTTCTGATTATTTATTGGGTGTTTAAAACTTTAAATGTATGTATGAAGGGTTTAGATTTTGTGTTGTCTGAAGCAAAGAAGTATGAGATAAAGGTGGTGTTAAGCTTGGTGAACAATTATGATGAATATGGAGGGAAGAAACAGTATGTGGAATGGGCTAAGAGCAAAGGACAGTCTTTGTCATCTAAGGATGACTTCTTCACTAATCCTGTTGTTAAGGGATTCTACAAAAATCATATTAAGGTTATCATCTCAACTCCGGAACATATTCTTCATCTAATACATTGTTCTATGTCACTTTGTCTTCCATAGTACATAGTATGTTGGAATGTTTAGAAAAAGTTGTCACATTTCCTATGTCATTACACGAGTTATAAGTAGTTGGGAGAATGGTAGTTTTAAATCGAGAACCAGGTCAAAGTCAATTAGCTTATTTGGGTAAAGTATGCGAGTATGGTTAATTCCTTTTATGGATGTCAAAGAGTTATACATATAGTCCTAAATGAGGAGTTTGGGACCATAAAATTAATTATGTGATCGATTATAATTAGTAAATTATGATTTGAAAAAATTACTGTACAGACTGTATTAACAAGAGTTAATAGCATTACTGGAGTTGGTTACAAAGATGATACAACAATTATGGCTTGGGAGCTTATGAATGAGCCAAGATGTCCTTCTGATCCTTCTGGAAAAGTACTTCAGGTTTGTTCAACCTCTCCCTACTTACTACAACTACTATAAATTGCTGGTTTTAAAAGGTCTCATCAAATTTCCATTGTTAGTATTTATATGAACTTATCGGCTTTAATAATTTGTGCTTCGTATAACTTTTATATTTGTAGAAGGAGAAATAAACTCTATACACATTAGCGCTTATACAAACTTATTGGTTGATTTGATTCCTCATAAATCAACTTGTTTTTGTATTACGAGAAGAAAGATCGAATCTGCACATGTTGTGGTAAAAATAACCAAATCAAAGAGTATAATGTCATAGTCATATAATCACATGCATAGTTGCAACCAACCTACATTTTTGTTGATAGTATTAAGGCTTTTTGAGTTAGGCACGGAATCTATTATCCTCCAACCGTACAAAGAAAAGGTAACATAACGAAGGTGGTGTTACATTATTAAGTTGTAACGTAAAAAAGTCACTACATTGCGTTCCTTTTGCACATTATATAGTGTGTGCATATATTATGCCAAATTCATGTTAATACTGATGGAGTGATGGGTATTTCTTCTGTTGGGAAGATGGAATTAATTGCTTCATAATTTGATCATCTATTTTTATGAAAGAAAGTTAGTAGACATCGATGATCGATGTCATGAGAGTTGTCAACCTTACAGATTAATGGATGTCTTTCTCTCCTTGAATTCTCCCTTTCGCACTGACGCCACCGAGTGACCTAGTGATACGAGCGTTTTGGACATACCAATGCAGCGATATTGGCTTTTAGGAGGAGATTTTAGCATCCTCTATGTATATTTGGTGGTAAATGCGACGATTTTGGCAGCACCAACGACAATGGCATGAGTGTTGGTCATACATGCAATGAGTCCACTGGTGTGAATGTGGGTGGCGGTGGTCATAGTAATAACAGTGGGAAAACACCGTGGTGCTATGATATTCAAAGGTGTTTGTGGTGGTATAAAGGGTTAGTGTGGAGGGTTGGGAATTAAGACGAAAGGAGATTTTACCTTATTACCCCAGTATTAACCGTTAACTACTCATTTAGAGATAGTAATAGTTTAGATCAAGTCAGTTTCAGTTTTGGTTCATCTACACTAGGAACCAAATACATTCATGAACGAGAACCAAAAGATGCCTAACCTGTATGCCAACCTTTTAAACCAAACAAAAACATACAACATACATAGACAAAGAACAAAATACAAAAAACATAGATATTGGTGAAGATAATTCTGAATTTCTGATATTAGCTCAGTCATTTTTTTAACTGTACTCTGAACTCTGAAGTAGCTTTTTTCCTGTTCTCAGGATTGGATCAGTGAGATGGCTTCCTACCTTAAATCAATAGATGCAAACCATCTTCTTGAAGTTGGACTAGAGGGTTTCTATGGAGATGGCAAGAAGCAATACAATCCAAACACCGGCAAAGAAGGAACAAACTTCATTGCTAATAATCAGGTTCCTGGTGTGGATTTTGCTACTGTCCATTCGTACCCGGATCAATGGTAAGTTTACAGATCTACATAAAAGTCACCTTATAACATATCCTATAAAATGTCGCGCTTGTCTGGTATATTACCCAAAACTTGCCATTTAAGGTTTTTTCTTCGGCCACTCTGTAGTACTCAACTATGTCCATATCAGGCTAGCAAGTAGGTTCCCCCATTATCATTACCATCGACCCAACTTTGTGCTCGGTTATCAAAAGTAACATTAATAAATCTGCAGGCTCAATGGTTCACCTTGTGAAGTACAACTCTCCTTCCACCAGCAGTGGGTGCAACAACATATTTTGGACTCACTAAACATCCTTAAGAAGCCAGTAATATTTGCCGAGTTTGGTAAATCATATAAAGTCTCAGGCTACACCTCATCTGACAGAAACCAACTCTACAATATCACCTACTCTTCCATCTATTCGTCGGCCAGCAGAGGCGGACCTGCAGCTGGTGGGTTATTCTGGCATCTGTTAACTATGGGAATGGATAATTTCCGAGATGGGTATGAAATAGTGTTCAAAGAAGAATCATACATTGCAGGAATAATTTCTGAACAATCACAGAAACTTTCTGGGCTAAGGAAGAAGTATGCTCAGCTCAGAGATACCGAGAAGAACAAATACTAGATTTAGTGGATGTACACAATTTTAAAACCCTTAACTGCAATATCGGGATTATATTAGCCTCTTATACCATGATTATCTAAGTTTATATACACATGAGGTAAACTCGTGGTTTATGTTACATGGAAAGTAAAGCCTGCAAAATTTATTTCTTTCCATAAAGTTAACGAAACTAAATCTAAATCACCAAACCATCCCTAATAGTTGCATTCTTCAAGATGACGGTGATGCCTGACCTGATATAGAAGCCTTCGTTTGGTCTATCTGCTTCTTCAACACCCTGCCATATATCGATGAAAGAGTAACATATAACATGAGTGTTTTATATAATATCTTCGATACATTAAAATCTGATGTGAAAAACATTACTGATTGGACTTACATCTGTGTTTGCGATCACCACATCTTTTCCAATCTTTGCATTCTTGTCAATTATGCAGTTTCTACACACAGACAGTAGATTAGTAAAAAGAGATAACCTTCAAGTACACATCTTTAACAAGTATTGACACTGAAATTCCTTAAAGCTTCCTCCTCTTCATGTACTCACTCTTTACAATATTATGTCATACTTTGTATGTCCATGTTGAGACAGACTTGACAGCATAAACTATTTTCAATAGAGTGAGTATATAATTAAATGTTTTGTTAGTAGTGAATGGTCTCGTATTTATGGTAGTGAGTGCACTCGAATCCACTTGATTAGTAGTATTATGTTGTAAACTTGTGGTTGCATAAACACAACTTCAAATTTAGAGGCATTTACACAAAGTGATGTAGCTATAATTCAAAATGAGGCGTTGATACCACATCCATTAAATAACAATATTCGTTGTGGTGAGCACAACGACACATATAAAATACGATCAAGTTGGAAGAGGAAGGGTAAGAGGAGAAATAATAAAATTGAGTGTTACCTAATTTTGGTGTTCTGTCCAACACCAATAGGAACTTTTCCTTCAGCGAGTAAAGAAGCAATTTCTGATTCAGTTTGGTAGTAATCTGCACCAATCATCATGGTGTCCTAGAAACAAAAATGAGGCACTTAATTGAATGATTGTATTGTAAAACACAG
The DNA here is from genome assembly GCF_001683475.1 of Chenopodium quinoa. Taxonomy (NCBI): domain Eukaryota; kingdom Viridiplantae; phylum Streptophyta; class Magnoliopsida; order Caryophyllales; family Amaranthaceae; genus Chenopodium; species Chenopodium quinoa. Next base: position 395,107 of record NW_018744676.1, read on the forward strand.
TGACTCGTGCTCTAGTTAAGCGATCTTATTCAAGTTTTATAGAAGATAATATAATCAACTCACCTTAAACTCAATGCCAGATTCTAATCTTGATCGAATCCCAACAATGGAATGCTGTACGCTACACTCCCGTAGAAAACACCCATGGGAGATTATGGAATCAACAATCTATTATAGAAAAGAGACAATTAGTAATTTAGTATTGCGAATTTAAAGCAAAGAATCCATCAGAAGATAATGTAGTCTATAGAAATTATACCTTGGACTTCTCAACTTTGGTAGGAGGCAGAAATCTAGCAGAGGTATAGAAAGGTGTCTTTGGGTCGTAGAATTGAAACTTAGGAGGCTACAAGTAGGAAAAATAACATGTTTAGAAATTAATTTGGTAATGTTTCTTAAAAAATATCAGATTTACAAATATAAAACAAAAGTATCTAGCTTAGCTTGCATAAAAATTATTTTGGAAAATAGTAATAACAAATTCTAACTCAAATGAAAGAAATGTCAACCTGTTCAGTAAGAGCCAAATTGGCATCAAAGAAAGATTTTATTGTTCCAATATCCTCCCAATAGTCGTTAAATAAATAAGCCTGCACAACAGAAACAATACTAAAATTAGTATCAAATAAATGAACATATGTTTGAACCCATATAATTGGAGTTCATATAGAAATAAAATATTTTAAGGATCCAGATTCCATTCACCTGAACATTGTACTCGCCTACTGCAGAGGGAATAATTTCAGAACCAAAATCATTGCTTGAAGGGTATTTCCTATTTAGAAGCTCCATAAGAACATCCGTTCGAAACACATACACACCCATTGATGCGATATATGGGTTTGACATGGCTTCAAGCTCCGATAGACCGAGAATACTGGTATCTACTTGCTACCACAAACAAAAAACTACCATTATTAATGAAAAATGCTGAAAACATTTCTTCCTACAATTTTTTACTTTAGGAATTCTGAAAATGGTTGTCACTATAGTATATACTCAATTTGATACCATATACGTTTGTAGTTGTATGCTGTATGAACTCTACTTAAAATTTATAACTACACCAAAAGGATGAATCCACTTGTAACAATAACTGCTTTCATTTGTTTTTATATACTTCTTATATTATGAATTAATTATTACATGAAGAAAATTACGAAACACTCAAAACTCACAAGTGTCATCATCAATTTTTATTAATCACAACTAATTTTTACCACAAATAGTACTTGATGGTCCATAATTATACAACTAATACAAAGGTTTGTTTTTTAAGAAATATGAGTTGGTCCAAACACAAGGAGTAATAAATAACATTAGTTAATTCCAAATAGGAGTAACAAGTAACATAATTTAACAATAAGATAAATAAAGGGTATACCATCGCCTTTAGATCAGGCCCTTTGGGTTTTTCTGCAAATTGGATAATCTGTCCAGTGCGGTCAATTTTCATCAACCCGAAATCTGATGCACGACTGAGAATAGACCAACTTACAAATTAATACCAAAAATTTGAAATGCCTTATTACACATAATTATGATAAGAATATCAAATCTAAAACTATTCACCGAAAGTGAACACTTGTACCTGTCATCCATGGGTAAACATGAAACTGTAATATCAGCATTGGTGTCGATGTGTTTCTGGAATTAACAAAAAAAAAATGATTACAATATTATCTTTATAATAAAAAAAAAAATGGTGTCGGATGATACATGAGATAACATGAAAATATACCTGCACAAAACTCATGTAATCCATTCGATAAAGATGATCACCAGATAAAATAATGATGTGCTCGATATTTTTGGACTTAGAATCCTAAATAAACAATCACATAACTCCGGTGTTATAATCAATTTTAACAATACTGTCCAAAAAAAAAAAAAAAAAAAAAAAACAAATTACATATTTAATTACCTCAAATAATCCTAATTGTCTCACTGCATCAGCCGTGCCTTGAAACCATCTCTTTCCTTCCTCTCCGGGGGTTTGAGTGGCAGCAAAAACCTATTATCATTATATTAAAAACAAAAGTATAGAAGTAGTTTTCATTGAAAAAATTACTTAGCAATTCTAACTAATTCCATCAAATTTCATAAATCACTACTGTCACACCCCCTTCAAATATCAAAATTACATTATACGTTTATATTACCTCCACAAAACCATCACCAAAATTCACACCATCCCCAAAATTGTAAGTCCGAGCAAGATGACGATTAAGCGAGAATGAATTGAACTGGGTAAGGATGAAAATCTTTCGAATGCCACTATTGATGCAGTTGCTCATAGGAACATCAATGAGCCTGTAACACCCTCCAATTGGCACCTGTATACCATTTCACCGACATAAGTCCAACAATTCAAATACACTCACACATTACCATGTTTATTTTAAGGAAAGTTTTGAGCATCCATATAACATTTGATTTGAATATCATAAACCCGTCAAAAAAAAAAAAAAAAAAATATTGAATATCATAACAAAAAGTCTAATTAAGCAAAGTTTCGTACTTTCTACAACATCATACTGCTGAATTTTTTTACATTTCAATTGAGCACTGTAAACATTGTAACAAAAGATCATACACGAGCAAAGTTTCAAACTTTCTACAAGATCATACCGCCGGCTTAGCTCTCCTGCCAGTAAGAGGGAAGAGGCGAGTCCCAGCACCACCACCTAGTATAATTGCAGCTACATCTTTCGGGTCTGCTTTTGGACTTTCAAAAAAAGCTGGCTCAAACTTCTGCACCAAAAAACGTATGCAATTTTTACAATTATAGAAATCAAACAAAACCATATATATTCAAACAAAAAGACACTTTTTAAAAATTAAAAAACATACCAATTCTTTGACACTTTGATTAAAATCAGAGGTAAGAACAGAGAGAGCAACACCAGGTTTAATGACCCTTTTACCCCTGTTATCAGTTCTTAAATTCCTGGAAAACATAGCTTTCAGATCTCTATTCCTTAGATTTTGACTGATTCTTTCTCCGAAAAACCGTTTCATTCCAGCTTCTGATAAATGGGCACTATTAGGGTTCATGACAGCTGCTACACTTGACTCCATTGCTTCTCTCTAAATCTGCACCATGAATCAAAAGCATATCAAAAAAAAAAAAAAACTCTTTTTATAGTGAATCTAACAAATATTAATTAAATAATAAAGAATTTGACTGAAAAGGCATAAACAGATCCTACCAACTTTTAAGCATTAAAATTAATACCCAAATCATGAATCAATCATTTGGCAATTAAAAAATATACCCAGATCAGAAAAGTAACATGGAATAAAAAATAAATCATACCCAGAAAAATTTGATCCCAAATTATAATGGGAATCAGAATCAAAGCTTAGGAATCTAGCAAGAACAGAGAGAGAAAATAGGCAGAGGAGATGTAATGTAACAGAAAAAAGCTTGGGAGATTTTAAAAATGGAAAATGAAGGAGAAGACAGACAAATTGGCTAAATGAGTGGGAAGTGAGAGGTACTTGGAGAGTGTGATTCTGAATTTGGGTACCGCTTAAACATTCCACATTTCATGTGTTGTGAATCAGTGATGTGATGTAATGTTGTTTTTTTATTAAAAAAATATTTATTTTTTTTGGTTTTTGGAGAAAATTTTCAATTTCACCTTCCGTTGTCAAATGAATGCAAGACGGTTGTTACTCTTGTTAGTCTTGTTCGAATTTTATGGAAGATAAAATGACAGTATAAATGTATAATACGTGTGATGGAATTTTGTACTCAAATAAATGTATTGAATATCAAACTTTTATACTCCCTAATTTTTAACAAGAAGTGTTGTGTGCGACTGGTCATAACATGGAGTCTTTTGTAACCCTATAACTATGATTGAGTAACCCTTATAATGTAGACCAAGTAACCTCTATAACACTGAATAAGTAACTCTTGTAATACTGACGAAGTAACTCTATAACACCGATCGAGTAACCCATATAACACTAAACAAGTAACCCCCTATGATGGTTGGGCACACAGTGTGACCAGCCACATATAAGAATTAGTGAATTTCTAATTACTACTACATAATAATAATTTTAACTATTATCGAGAACGAGAAATTCAGTGTAGTATTTTATTTGTATTTATTAATTGTCAAAGTTGTACTTTCAAGTTTATCAAGTTAGTATATTTCCTTGGTTCCAAATTAGATGACATAATTTGATTTTATGCACTATTCACATAAATGGCTTTGACTTCGTTTTGTGATTTCGTGTTGAAAAAAGGTATAGTCACGTAGGGTCTTGTTAAATTCATCTCAACATTTATTTTTTAAATAATTTATAATTTTTGCTAATATATAATTAAAGATATTTGCATTAGAAAATATACATTGACAAACGTGCTTAAATTATAAAACGGAGGAAATATAATACAACCACTACTCTCTTCGATCGTGGATTGGAGGGATTATGGAATTTTAAAAGATAGAAAAAGCATATGTTTTGATAATTTTTTAAAACTACGGAGTATTATTCTCGAGGTATAGGTATTGGAAACTTGGATTGACAATGTTTGTTGATTGAATATTTTATAATCTTTGAAAGAAATTGAAAAGAAAAAGAAAAAAAAATACAAAAAATAAGGAAGCATGAGGGGAAAAATCGATTAAAAAAACAAGAAATAAAAAAGAGGGAAAAAACATTGATAATGACACGTGTTTAGGAGCCGAAGAGTGTAGTATTTATGTAAAAAAAAATTTATAGCATGTTTGTATATATTATTTTACCTATATTTAAACATTAAAATTAATTATGCCACTTTCTTCTTTTAGAAATCTTAAAATTGTAGGTTACTTTCTTAAAAAAGAAAATTAATATTATGGTCATTGTATAGTGAACTCTAATCCATCCTGTATGTAATTTGTAAACATAATCTCACAAATTTTCGTCATTTATAGATAACTATTTTTTTCTTTCCTTTCCACTGTTATGCAATTTATGACAAATCATCTCTATGATTGTTGTTAAATGAGTTATGATAAGGAAAAAAAAAAAAAAGATTGGTTGTTTCAAACAAAATACCAATTTGCAACATGACTCACCACTTGATTAGATAATGCATTCAAACATCACATGTCAAGTGAATACGTTTAGTTCATGTAAACTTGTAATAGGCTCGTATAATGCACGTTTCTTTGTATGAATTTTCAAAAAAGTGTATCATCAAATATAAGTGTATTTAACATGATTATCGTGTCTTTTTTTTCCACGAGTTCAATATTTTCAAAAGAGGTTGTTGAACTTTGTTTTAACAAGCAAAACACAACAGTGTTAACTTTCAATATTATATTGTCAGTTTGTTACAATCGTCAATTATGGCTAGTATCTTTCAAACAACTATCCATCTACTACTCTACTTGAATGTGTGATGCATTGATTATATGGAACATTGTCTTATTCCCCTCCTTGTTCTCCTATTGTATGATAAACTCCCTACTTCTGAGGCCAAATTTTTGTTGAACTACTTTTGGAGCCTAAATAATTCACGTGAAAGGTTAGATACAATATGCAAAGTAAATTACTTCAAATTGTATCACAAAGAAGGATGATAATTCATACTCTAATCATGAAAAGAGTAAATGTCAACAAAGACAACAAAGAATGCATATAATAAAAAAGAGAAAGTTAAAAAATCATGTTACATACAAAAATGTAATAAAATAGAGACTGACAACTAAAAACCCGCCGGGGGGATGGAGTCCATGGCTACAAATTGAAGGATTGTGTTGATTTTGTGACTCATATTATCATTTCTATAAAGGTATGGATCCATTATTTGACTTGGTAGCAACCTACATCGCCATTAAATACCTTTATACTTGAGTTGACTCTCAATTCTTGTTATATGATTAATTCTAGACTATAGCATATGTGAATGTTAAGGGTTAGTTTTTATTCACTATATTTTTCACTTATTTAATAAAAAAAAAGTTCTAATAAGTTATGATAAGGGTTAATAAGGACTATCTAAACTCAATTACAACTAAACTAAGATAAGCTCTTATAAGATTTAAAAGAGCTATCTAATTAAGCTTAATTTACAACTAAAATAAGATAAAAACTAGCAAGTTTTGTTCTAATAAGTTTTAATTAATTAAGATAAGTCTAAATAAAATAAAATAATGGTTGTATTTGGTAACTAGCTTATTTGAGAAAAATTAGCATATCTGATCAACATTAGCTCATTGACTATTAAATAAGCTAATTCAAGGTGTTTGGTGGAAAGCTTATTTAATTAGCTTATTCAACATTTTACGGTGAAATGACACTTATACCCCCGTTTAAATTAAAATCCAACCACAACTACCTACCCTCACAATTACTTATTGGTCATTTCACATACTCAAATAACTTTAACCAATCAGCTATTTACCAAATACTTTTATACAATCAGCTAATAAAATAAGTTAGTCAAATCAGTTAATACAACAGTTAGTCAAAACCAGATAATACAATCAGTTTCGACTTTGCACTTTTCATCAAAGCTAAGACGGCCAATATAAATTCAAATTCCTAAAAAATTAAGTCAATAGAATACATCCTAGTTTAAAACGTAGGAAGTATGATAAGACTCATAAGAGTATTGCCATTTGCCAAACAACAACAACAAAAACTTATTATGGGCTTTACTCCTAAAATAAATAAACAGCTACAAGTTGGGCTTCTACTCTAGAAAACTCTCACACTACCACATCCACTCAAAAACCAACATTTCTCTCTCTCAATCTCTCTTCACAAACAAGCTCTTCACAGTTCACAACAATGGTGCTCACCCTATCCAACCAATTCCTAGCCAAAATTCCATCAACCCCAAAAACCTTAACTCTCCCCAAAACCTCATCTTCAACCCTTCGTCCTCAATGGAGCTGCCGTAAAACAGACATTCACCCAGAATTCTACGAAGATGCTAAGGTCTACTGCAATGGCGAACTTGTTATGACAACTGGTGGCACCCAGAAAGAGTACACTGTTGAAGTTTGGTCGGGAAACCACCCTTTTTACCTCGGAAATCGCTCTGCTCTTCTTATTGATGCTGATCAAGTTGAGAAGTTTAAGAAGAAGTATGGTGAATTGACTCAGATTATGACCATTCCTGTGCTTAAGGGTGAGATTGTTCTTCCTCCTAAAAAGAAGAGTAAGGCCAAGAAGAAGTAAGAGATAAGATTTCTGGGTATTGTTTGTTGATTATGTTTTAGGTTTAATTTGTGTTTTATGTATAATTTGTTTCGTTTTATGGGTATATTTGGGTGTTATTGTTGGTGAATTATATGGAGTTTATGTGTATTTTTGTTTTAATTTGATGAAGTAAAATGAGGTTTATGTTTTTATGGGTAATTTTTGTGTTCAATTGATGTTAATGTGTTTGTTAATGGTCCTAAATGATGCTTTAAAATTGTTCATTTAGTTGGGACTTATTGCAATGTAATGCTAATACTATGTGCTTAATTGAATTGTGTTAGTTTACGAACTTTACAAGAAATGTAAGCCAAAATGTTTGAATTTCAATGGACTATGCTGTCTTTGTTGTTACCTAACTTTTATTGCTATTTGATTGACAAAAAGAGTAGGAAAATTGTTTTGGGCTGTCAGTGGAAATGCTGCAGTTGAATTGAGCATCACTTTCGAGATGATTTTAGCTTCTGAAGTACTAATTCTAAACAAGATATTGAAAATTTTGAGTCTTTGAGGGACATATACAGTGAGGAGTTAGGAACATGAAAATAACCGGCGCTATAATCGTTTCTGTTTGTGTGTATTAACTTGTGAGTTGTGGGGACTTGTAAATACAAGCTATTGATTTGGTACCACTTCACCATGTCAAATACCTACTGTGTGATTCAAAATTATCAAGTTGCTTGCATAATTTATGGAGAATATTGTGATCGATTGAGCCATTGAGGAGTGTTTATATGTACTTTGTGTAACCTGGCTAAATTAGATGAGGTTATAGAATCGGTGAATGTGGGGATCGATTGAGCTATTGAGGAGTGTTTTCATTGTGTAACCTGGCTACAATTAGATGAGGCTATAGAACAGTGAATGTTGGGGTCGATTGATCCATTGATGAGTGTTTTCATGTACTTTGTGTAACCTGGTTACAATTAGATGAGGCTATAGAATCAAGGATAATATTACTCATTCACAATAAGACTGTGATAACTTGGTTGGACAGTAGGAATGAACTGAGTGTTTGATTTTTCTCTTCACCGCTGTTATAAGGGTTGGCAGTTTTTGATATTGGGAACCCATTAGTACATGATTTCAAGACCAAGCAATTAGAGGGGGCTAATGATTTGAGGTTATAACTAATTATCTGCAGTGAGTTTGATAGATTGGCTGGACATCAGGAATGTGAATGTTTGGTTTTACTCTTCACTTTAGAATTGAGAGTTGGCATTTGCAAGTTGATTGTGTAATTTATGGAGAATATTGGGATTGATTGAGCCAAGGAGGAGTTTTTTCCTGTACTTTTGTAACCTGGCTACAATTAGATAGACTATAGACTATAGCTTGGCTGGACAGTAAGAATGAAATGAGTGTTTGGATTTACTCACTGCTATTATAAGGTTGGCATTTGTTGATATTGGGTTCCCATTAGTACATGATTCCGAGACCAAGCAATCAGATGAGGCTAATGAATTGCGGTTGGTACTAATTATCCGCAGTGAGTTTGACAGATTAGCTGGACACCAGGAAGACGTGAATGTGAATGTTTGGTTTTACTCCTCACTTCAGAATTGAGAGTTGGCATTTGTTAATATTGGGAAGTTGGAAACCCATCAAAATCATTTTGAGACCAAGTTATCCTTTGTTCTGCTTCTAATTGCTTTTGTTGTTCACCTACACTGGCTACACATACACATGTTCACCTACACATACACGCCCTCCGTTGCACTCATTGAAACTACACATGCACATGTTCACATATTGATGCTTTCACTGTTCTCTTATTACAATTGTAATGGGCCTCAGAAATTTGATCTCCTTTCCTCCTGTCTGCCTTACAGTAAAGCTGTTGATTACACTTGATTCTATAATCTATACTTCTACTGCCATATTGCTGCTGCTGTTCTGATTACGTCTTTACCCATTTCCCCCCATTCTCTTTTATTTAAAATCTTCTTGATACTCCCCTCTTTAGGCTAGAATATAGTGAATAATTGGTATTAAGGCTCTGCCAGTGGTTGATATAGATGGTGTGAAGAATCCTGAAGATACTAGAAGATGAGAAAACTTATTTTGAATGATATAGGCCCTAGCTGGTAGCCTGATATTCTGTTAGCAGATGCAATGATAAATAATATTGAGGTACCATTACATAGATGGTTTTTCTTGGGGTTGCAAGTGCATCAACCAAAAGTGAAGGTATATTCTATAACTCTTTATTCACAACTAGTTAGGCAACTAACAGGGACAAAATGTTTTATATCCTCTTAATAAGAATTTTGTAGTAAGACTTAAATTTGGGGTATTATCGATAAGTTGCCCCTTCTATGCTATACTCGACCCCAATTATGCTGTCTATCAGTAAATAGAAGCTGGAGCTAGCAGTAGCAGTGGGAGTGAGAGATTTCTGCACATATGGGGAACTTGTTATATGTGGTGACTTTGTGATTTTTGCGAAATTATTGGCTTTAATTGGTTTAAGTTAATTGCTGCACTTTAGCATATGAAGTGCAGTATTTTTTTGTAATCAAGATCAGCTAAATTTGTTTGTGGTAAGGGACAGTGGCCTTGACTGCTAGACTGCCAAGACGGATTATTACAAAGGGTAGCCCTGTACTGTGTCAGCCAAATAATATGGGTTTAATCACGGGCTGAACTATTAAGCCCAATGAGTTACAGATTTACAGTACTCCGTTTTTGATAAGGATATATAAGGACTACCTAAGTGTTTAGATAAAGTTCAATTAAGATAAGTTCATACATGTAAGAATCAGGTGAATGACACACACCCTAAAGACCAAGTTAATAAACATGGAAATCTGGCACATCATTTTTCCGAATAGTGGGTGAATCTATTTAATTTAATACTTGAAACAAGCTTCTTGACATGCAATTTAAGATAGAGAGTAGAGAGGAATGATTTAAAAAACCATAATCAATCCACTCCTTTTGTTGATGTATATGTTTTTTTTTTTTTCATTAAACTGTCATCAAACTCTCTTATTTTTTCCCTTAAAAATAAAATTAAACTATTTATATATTTATACTTTTTTTAAGTTTTATGTTAAGGAATATGGAAGTTGGTTACAATTATTTTGAAACAGATAAATTTAATAACTCCGTCAAAAGGTTATCAATTTTTTTGAGGACCTGACCTTTTAAAATTTCTGTTATCTTTCTTTGGAGATAATTTACTTTATGCATTCTTGTAAATTAATGTAAATTACTGTGGAAAAAGTAAGTAAACAAAATCCCTCAGCACAGAAGAGTCAATAGAGCCGGAAAGAAGGCATTATCTTAGATAATTAATAAAAAAATGTGGGTAATGAGACTAATGACATCTTGTCAAATCTAATTTCTATCAAAAGTTACATTGTTTGCCACACTTTTGTCTCCTTAAGCGGACACAATATGCCTCTTGAACAAAATTTGTTGGGCAATCATGGAGTTTTATATGATTAATTATGAAGCTAATCATTAACTAATGGTGTGTGAAATTTTTTCCAACTTTACTGCAAAGTTTAACTTTGTGATATTTACTTAGAGGAGTGTCATAATCTGAAATTACACTGATGAAACTCTGAAAACGATAGCAAAGCTATCACTTCCTTGCAAAATAAGAGTAATGATTTAAGCACCCTCGAAAAAGAGCATTGTTTTCAATGTTATACTGTCCGTCTCCTCTTAAATGGGAGGAGTACAATTTATATTAGGAACGGTTAAATTGACATTTTTGTTAGAGATATGAGATATCGGAAAATATATGTGTGATATATTTTCCGTAAATATCATTAAGAGAACAATATGTTTAGGTTTATTGTAGACAGTATATATTGGCTCTCCTTGTGCCGTGAGACAAGCTTCATGTGTTGGTTCTCCTTGTGCCATGAGACAAGGTTTGTGATATGATTCAAGCATGATTTTGCTCTTTGGATATGACTTTGGTTTTGCTCTAAAACAAAACCAAAATAAGAGATTTGAGTGTGGTTTGCTCTGGAAAAACCAAAATACGAGTTCGAGAAGAAAAGACGTTCTCGTTGTAATGTTATTTTTGCAGGTTCGAAAAGAATGTCGTTCCTGCTTGGTTGATGATTGATGGGTTCGAAAGGCAAAACGTTCTCATCATTCAAGAAAAAAAAAATATATGAAGGCGACATCAACAGAGTAGTACAACTCGATCGACTTCAACAAAGTGAAGAATTTCCAATCGCAACGTTCGTGTTAGTGCCGTTGCGATTGCGGGAGGGTGTTAGAGATATGAAATATCGGAAAATATATGTGTGATATACTTTCCGTAGAGAATAATATGTTTAGGTTTATTTTATGTTTAGATATTATTTAGAGAATATATCTTTAAGATTTATGGTTAGACTAGTATATTTTTTAAGAAGGTTTTGTATAAATACTCTACCTAATGATCGATAATAAAGAAGCCGTTCCATTTACTCTTTCTTCCAAATTTTTCAATTTTGCAGTGCATTAAATTTTTCAAAAATATATATTTAGATATAATTTCCTTTAATTGTTTGCCTGTTAAAGCTCAAATATAACTCGACACACCAAGTTTATGCATAAAGTGAGGTATAGTATTGTGAGGTGAGGTTAAGAAAACTCATACCCATAAGTACACTTAATTGGTTAGATTCGAACCCTACACTTCTGGAATACGAGGTAAGAACTTTACCAAATTAGTCAACATTTTACTCATATTCAAGAGAGGCACTTTTGAAAAAAGTCGAAACTTAGCTTATTTAGTAATAATGCCAAAATACCATCTTCCATCTACATTTACACTTAGAAGTTAGTAGGTGAGAGATTAGCAAGGATAAGATTATCTCATAACTTTAGGTGTTTGTATGAATATCACGCAATAATATGTGGGAGGCGAATCTTACACTCGAAAGTGAGGCAGCTAAGTGGAAGGAGAAAAACGAACAGATGGTATCTTTCATTCAAGTGCTTCTATCAATTTATTGAGGGAATAAATTAAAGGAACACTTTTTTCTAATTATTGATGGTGAAATGCAACTAAAAACAGCGTGAAAAGAAGAAAAAGAAATTGATCTAAATTTTTTTAAGCTTTCCCATTATCAATTTTCCTTAACATGTAAGGATAGCATATACTATATGTTGGTTATCTTAATTAAAAATTGCTACTAATTTTCACTCAATTGAAAACTCCGTATATCATAATGTTTAATGCTCTTATCAAACATAATAGTCACATGGAGTATAAAATAGTTTAAATTCCTTAGAAAAAATTAATTATATTTAATATTGAAAGATTTTATAAAAATTCAAATACTTGTTTAAAAAAAAAATTAATTCAAATACAAGAATAATACTTTTTTCAAATTTTATCGTATATTTCAAAGTCATGTTTTGTCAGCTTAATTTCATTTAAAATCAATTTTTATTAACAACAAAAATTACTTTTGACTAGTAAATTTCATTCATGATTACAAAATATAGTAGAGTGATGAATGGTGATGCATTTCATTCTGATTACATATATGAACTTACTTAAATTTATTAAAATTTATTAATCATTATTAGAATTTATTTTAGTTATTGATTGAATTTGGGGTAATCTATATAAAAGTTACTTTTCCTGCATTATCTTGTTAGAATGCATTTTCCTACAATAAAGTGAAAATAAGTTAATAAACTAACAGTGCAATTGTATAACACACACAAAAACAATAATATAGTGATAAACATTTGTTTAACTTCTTTAAAAGACAATTTCGTTCAACAACATCAATTTAAATTGGTAACAATCATTAAGTAATTAAGCTCACTAACAATCATTTGAAGAGATTAGGGCATAATTAATCAAATGTCAAATTAATAATATGATGAGCACTAGCAAGTATGAGCCCACATTATATGAGATGGCAAAATTGCAAAAGACTATACAAGATCCTCAAATCTGGGTTGGGTCTAGCATACTATTCAATGCATATCATCTTAGAAATTCATTAATTTCACCTTCTTTTTTCTAAAACTGTCATAAACGGATTAAAATTCACATGAATCTTAGCAACAAATGAAAAGGACTTTTTAGAAACCCTTTAATTTTTAGAGGTTTTAAGGGTTTACACGTTAACCTTTCTTTTGTAACTATTCAACTGATTGCATGAGTAATTATTAAAACCCCAACTATACGATTGGTAATTTGGTTGACCCTTTGTTGCCCCAAGTCATGTCATATTCATTTTTTGGTCGTGATTATAATTCCCCCCCCCCCCCCTTTTTTTTCTTTATTATGGGTGGGTTAGTGCTTTTGGAGCTTAAGTTATCTATCAAAAATTTGGAGAGGATTAAGATGGACAGCCGATTCTACATCGAAATTCAAGAAAGAGAAGGGTGAAAGCGTTTCTTGTCACGATTACCAAAAAGGTTAACGAACAATATCAACAAAGTAACACATAAATGTATATGATTCACTAACAATGTGAGAGTTTATTCCACAGACATATGAGATGACAAATTTAGGTTAGGTTAATAGCCTAGGAACTCCCTGATCGGAAAGATATAGGCCATGCTTTGATTCCTAATTATCCAAAATAAGTTTGAAGGAGCCATACTTGATTTATAGGGGGGCCATTTTAAGGCATATTCTAAAAGAGCAACTTTATTGAAACTAAAAGGTCTGAAAGGATAGAAGGGGTAATCTTGAGAGAGGATTTAAGTATTAGTCAGAAATTATTTAAAATTCTAGATCGTCCAATTTTTATTTTTTTTTTATTTTTATCTTTTTTATTATGCATGAGTGTTGACAATTATAATTTTGATATCCAAAATTTAAAGATAATGAGATCGTTAGAGTAGCATTTAGTACAAAGACTCTTCTCTTTAAACACCTTAATTTTGTTCATGTTAGATATCACATGTTCCAAGTAATATAACTTCAATACAAATAGCGGGTTAAGTTCATATGAATTCAGTAATATAGAAAAGATCAGTTCAATTTAATGAAATTTAGCTAGAACGCACCTCAAATAAATCATGTGAACAAGCACATTATGAGTGTATGTAAGTCAATGTACATATATGTGACTTTGCTAGACTTCAGACAATAAGAAATAATCCAAAGAATATAATTCTTCGATCGGGTCTTTGTTTAGTTTCCAAAGGCCTTAATTAATGCAACAAAGTGATGAAAAATTGAGTTGTTATAAGTCCTTATAACAAGCTAGTGTACAGTAAAAGTCAATATGGTTAGATTAATCTAGCTTCCCTTGAAATTACTAGTATTACGCCATATGTTCAAGATGAGTAATTAAGGATCAAAAAAATTGACAACATAATTAATGTTTTGGAAGTTTAGAACGCTAAACTAATTTTGACCCGAACATCAGTCAACTTTAATTGAAAAAATCACGCCGAAAAGATGTCCTTAATGCTTAAAATATTGAGGTAAATACATAATTTCGTACGAACTAATTTCAAAATTATTATGATGCTTCAATTCATTCAATTAAACAATGACACTAGCAAAGTGCTACGTAGCAAGAACAAACATAATATGTTGCTTTTATTTATCAGTGACTAGTCTATTGAAAATATGTATAATCCTAGCTGATAATCAAAGTTTATCATAAATTACACCCCCCAAAAAAAAAACCCTACCTTATAGTTATTAATAAGCCTGTGCAAAACTATCCGAGAATCCGAAAATGTGATAATCTCTTTCACACCGATCCGAATTTTTGGATATCCGATCCGAGTTTTCATTTCGGATCAGATATCCGATCCGAAAAGGCGGATATCGGATGCGGATTTGGATATTAATTTTAAAATTTTCGGATATTCGATATCCGAAATATAAAGGCTATGAAATAGTGAAATATATATAAAAATTTTAAATTGTTCATAAAAAACTGACCCTGTATTATTAACTTATTATAATATTCTTAATATATTTTATGATAATATTTATTGCAAAAAGATTACTATTTTGTAAAAATATGTTGTACAACTTAACGATAAAAAAGCGGTAAAATTAGTGAAATTTTGAAAGTAATCATAATCAATTTTACTTAATACTGGATAGTGGATATCCGAAGCATCCGATCCGAAAATTTTGGATATCCGAAATTTTCGGATCGAATTTGAATATCAATTCTTGATATCCGAGTATTAGGATATCCGATGTTCGAATCGGATATCCAATCCGTGAATAGGCCTAATAGTTCTAGCAGTTTTCAGGTAAATTGAGAAATTCTCACATGTCAAACGAGCTACATTGGTGTACATACGCATATATTTTTATGTATTATTAAATAGTTCGTAATTAATTTAAGTGTAGAAGTACTCTATCTCTTAAGAAGAATATACAAATTATCTTTCAAAAATTTGTTGTACATCTATAGACTTATGATACTCACTATGCCTTTTGTTAACATTTTGTTAATATTGTTGTTAACATTTCTATTTTTTATTTTATTTTTATCAATCAATAATATAGTTGTATTGCACGACAGCATGCATGTTACTGTTGACATAAGCAAGATTTAATTAGCAAAATTAAGCTAAACAAATTGATAGAATATGATAAATATTCTAGATATTATTCTGTATAAAAGGATATAGTTTTGTGAATATTCTGTAAATATCTTTTGAGATTTTCTAACGTATTAGGACTCATCGTTGTAACCCTATATATATGAATCAATGGAATACGCTCCAACCCAAGGAGTTTCATATTATCTAACATGGTATCACAGCTTAGGTTTTGATCCATCCATTGCTTCTGCATTTTTTAATTAATTTTTTTTTCCACCATCCATACAGCCCTAGCCGCCACCCTCTTCTTCCCGTAGTCATCCCAAAATCCGGCCACCATGACCAAGGACGAAGACACCTCGTCTTCCTCTTCTGAGTTTCATCCTACTCTCGCGGTGAACAACATCAAAAACGCAATCCCCCTTATTCTTGACCGCGAGAAGGTTCAATATTCAAATTGGGTTGAGTTGTTTGAATGTCACTGTCATGCCTTTAATGTTCTTGATCACATTGATACAAAAACCAAGAAACCTACGGATCTCTCTGATGATATGTGGAAGAGGCTCGATTTAGTTGTCAAAAATTGGATCTATGGTACAATCTCGACTGATTTGCTTAGAGGCCATTCTTTGCAAAGGGGATTCCGCACAACAAATATGCGATAAACTCAAGGCAATTTTTCAAGATAACAAAACCACTAGGGCGGTCTATCTTGAAAATCAATTCAATTCTTTCCATCTCTCGAATTTTTTCGATATTTCAGCCTATTGTCGGGAGTTAAAGAATCTCAAAGATCAACTAGCCAATGTTGATCAAAACGTATCGGAACAAAAATTGGTAATTCGCTTAGTCTCGGCTCTTTTGAATACTGATTTCGACACAGTAGCAGCTATGATTCAACAGACGGATCCTCTTCCTTCATTTGAAACTGCGAGATCTCGTCTCTTACTTGAAAAGTCTAGGCGTGTGAATGATTCCAATGTTGCTCAGTCGTCCTTTGTGGCTCTGACTTCGACCAACGCTACCCCTGGCTCTACGGCACCAGCACAGCAACAACATTAACCACAGCAACCGGGCAAAGGTGGAGCCCCTGGTGGCCGAGAAAAGGATCGTGGTCGTGGCCGTGGCAGGGGCCTGTGCTGCCCGCTACATTCCCAGCGTGCGTTGTTGTGTGCAGGGAAAGCAGGGGAGATAGCAGCCCTCCTGCGGCTGGTTGGGTTATGTCGCAGCTCCCTTGCGGAGTTTGCTTCCGTGAGTGTGGTCGTGTATGTGGGGGGGTTGGGTATTGTAGTAAATGATTTCAAAAATTTTAAATGGGTGATGGATCATCAAATGCTAGAAAATCATAGTCACTCGATTTATAGTTGCTAAGGTTACGAAAAGGTATAGTGTGTTCATCAAAGGTGACATGCCGGAAAATGATGATTTTATTTGTGGTGAGATCCATGCATCTATAGCCTCGGTGTTCGGAAGGGTAACCTAAAAAACACACAAGGTGTACATCGAAGTGCTAATTTGTGAGTTATAGTCGCAGATAGGTTTGGAAAACATAAACAACCAAAGACACGGAGATGAGTATAGGAAGGAAGAACCCCAAAGAGTGCTTGAGCCGGAGTGATTTGATTGAGAGCTTTGGTTGGTAAAATATTGATAAGAAAAGTCGTCGTTTCAAGGGCATAAAACCAAAATGATGGGGGAAGAGAAGCATGAAACAATATTGTACGTTTAATGTTGTTAATCGTACGAATCATGCGTTCGGATTTTCCATTTTGAGATGATGTGTGTGGACATGAAAAGCGAAAAACCAAACCATTTTTGACATAGAATAATTTGAACGGATCATTGTCAAACACGCGACCGTGATCACTTTGAAATGATTTTATGGGTCGTTCAAATTGAGTGAGCACATATTGTCGAAAATTGAGAAAGGTTTGAAAGGCTTGAGACTTGTAAACTAAAGGTATAGTCCACACATAATGAGTATAATCACCTAATAAAACCAGATAGTACTTATGACCTTTTTCACTTCAAATTGAGTGAGCACATATTGTCGAAAATTGAGAAAGGTTTGAAAGGCTTGAGACTTGTAAACTAGAGGTATAGTCCACACATAATGAGTATAATTACCTAATAAAACCAGATAGTACTTATGACCTTTTTCACTTCAAATTGAGTGAGCACATATTGTCGAAAATTGAGAAAGGTTTGAAAGGCTTGAGACTTGTAAACTAGAGGTATAGTCCACACATAATGAGTATAATCATCTAATAAAACCAGATAGTACTTATGACCTTTTTCACTTCGAATAAAGGCTACGGTATCCCCTGCCTTTCCTACACGCACCAGCGCACGCTGGGAATGCCGCAGGCAGCACTGACTAGCAGACCCCCCTCCCCGCACACACCATCGAGCGTTGGCTCTCCTTCACCCTCGGCTGCCCCACACAGCCCCACATAGCCTCGCACATCACCACCCTCACCTGCACAGCCACACATCAACCTTTACACCCTACCCCCTCTCCGAGGCCAAAACTCCATTACTCCTACCCGGCCTCCTTCACTATCTCCACAAATGCAAACAAGGTCGAAGCATGGCATTGTTAAACCAAACCCGAAGTACGGCCTAGCCGTCACCTCACCCAGTCATGCCTTGACCCGATCCCCACTTCCAAAGAATCACAAACAAGCCCATTCCGACCCATATTGGAATGCTGCGATGCATGATGAATATAGTGCTTTAATTGAAACGAGGACTTGGGACTTGGTTCCTTGACCAACGGGGGTGAATATTGTCAATTGCATGTGGCTTTTTCGTCATAAATTGAATGCTAATGGTGATCTTGAAAGATACAAATCTCGTTTAGTTTGTGATGGCAGATCTCAGGTGGAAGGTGTTGACTGTGATGAAACTTTCAGTTTGGTTGTAAAACCAGCCACTATTCGCACAGTTTTGAGCTTGGATATGGCTCCACTATAAGAAAACAGCTTGATTCCGACGGACAACCACTATTCGCACAGTTTTGAGCTTGGATATGGCTCCACTACAAGAAAACAACTTGATTCCGACGGAAAAAATCCGTCGAAAACATCGGAAATTCCGTCGGAAAACGGTCTTCCGAGGGAATTCCGTCGAAATCAGTCTGTCGCAAAACCCGTTGTAGGAAATTCGACCTTTTCTGATGGAATTTCCGTCGGAAGGCTAGTTTCCGACGGATTTATTTCTGTCGGCGCTTTTTTGACTTTAATTGAAATTTTGTCGGAGTTGGAGAGGTTT
Source organism: Chenopodium quinoa (assembly GCF_001683475.1). NCBI lineage: Eukaryota > Viridiplantae > Streptophyta > Magnoliopsida > Caryophyllales > Amaranthaceae > Chenopodium > Chenopodium quinoa. Next base: position 414,097 of record NW_018744676.1, read on the forward strand.
CCGATGGAATTTTCCGTCGGAAGAGGTATATTCCGACGGAAATTTCCGTCAGAAAATTCAATAAAAAAAAACCCCACCCCACCTGCCCAAAAAAAACCCCACCCACACTCACCCAGACCATCGTACTTCACCTACCCCACCTAACTAAACCGAAAACTAGCCCAAACTAGCCACCTAGCTCGGATTCACCAACCACAACCATCGTATCTCCACATCGCCACCCCCTCAACCCACAAAAACCACAAAATAAAAAATCGGAACTACAAAACCAAAAAACCGAAACCAGAAAATCGTAATCGAACCCAAAAAAGCCACAAAATCGAAACCACAAAAACCACAAAATCGAAACCAAAAAAACTAAATTGAAAATAACAATTTATATATTACATAGTCCAAAATTCTAAAAAATTACAAACTTACATTACAAAATTTAAAAACTTATATTGCAATTTCATCAAATAAATAATTATAATCATAAATTTGTGAAAAATAAACCTAGATCTACAAACTAACCAATATTTAACCTATATTTTCGGCCTTCTACGGTGCTTGACGGTGGACGACGCAACGACTAGTGGTTGAAGGTGTTGTTGAGCGGCGGCGGTTGTTGCGGTTGTGGTTGTTGATGTTGGTTTTTTTTTAAGGGTTGTTGATGTTGCAGTGAGGGAAAAAAAAAAGGGGAAAGAGATCGAAGAAGCGGTTGAGTGGCTGAGTGAGAGTTCCTTAAATTAGGTTTTTAAAAGATTTTTTTAATTTAAATTCCGACGGAAAATATTTTCGTCGAAAATTTACAATTTTCGACGGAAAATTCCGTCGGAAAGCACATATATTCCGACAGAGTAATATTCCGTCGGAAAATTCCGATGAAACATAAATCCGTCGGAAATTTCGCTTTTTCCGACGGAACTCAGAACCAGTCCGTCGGAATTTGCATGTTTTCTAGTAGTGCTTGCAAGTGGTCCATTCACCAACTTGATGTGAATGAGTGTGTGTATATGCATAAACCCCCTGGGTTTGTTGACAAAAGGTTCCCAGGTCATGTTTGCAGGCTTCGCAAGGCTTTGTATGGTCTAAAACAAGCTCCGAGAGCTTGGTATCAGCGATTTGCTAACTTTCTTTTGCAAATGGGGTTTATCATTGCAAAGATGGACAATTCATTATTCATTTTCCGACATGGGGAAGATATGTCATATTTGTTATTATATGTTGATGATATTGTGTTAGTTACATCTTCAGATATGTTACGTGACCGCATCATCTCTCACTTACGTACTGGATTTCCTATGACTGATTTAGGTCCTTTGAATTTTTTTCTGGGTATTGCTGTCACTCGTACTCTTTCATATATGATTTTGTATCAGCAGAATTATGCTCAGGAAATTTTAGAGCGCACGGGCATGGGTAGTTGCAAGCCAGCGGCGACTCTAGTGGATACTCAATCCAAGCTCAGTGCATAGTCCGGTCCTAAATTTCATGACCAAACACTTTATCGCAGTCTCGCAGGTGCATTACAGTACCTTTTACTCGCCCTGATATAGCTTATGCAGTTTAGCAGGTCTGTTTATTCATGCACGATCTCAGAGAGGCTCATTATGATGCATTGAAACACGTCCTGCGATATATTCAGGGCACCATTGATCACAGCAGGTTACATTTATATCCTTCATCTCCGACAAACTTGATCACTTATACTGATGTAGATTGGGGCGGGTGCCCGGACACGTCGGTCGACCTCGGGTTATTGTTGCTTTCTAGGAGATAATCTCATTTCCCGGTGTTCTAAGCGTCAGCCTACTCTTTCAAAATCAAGTGCGGAGGCAGAATATAGGGGCATCGCAAATGTTGTTGCCAAGGCATGTTGGCTTCGTAATCTACTTTTGGGGTTACATTGTCCTCTTCGACAGGCCACTATTGTTTATTGTGATAATGTCAGTGCAATCTATTTATCTCATAATCCCGTACAGCACCAACGCACCAAGCACATGGAAATGGATATTCATTTCGTTCGAGAAAAGGTGGCTTTGGGGAATGTACGGGTCTTGCTCGTTCCATCACGTTATTAGTTTGAAGACATTTTCTCGAAAGTCTTACCTCGACAACTATTTTGGAATTCAGATCCAGACTTAACGTACGTCCTCTATGACTGCGGGGGTGTGATAGAATATGATAAGTATTCTAGATATTATTCTGTATAGAAGGATATAGTTTTGTGAATATTCTGTAAATATCTTTTGAGATTTCTTAACGTTTTAGGACTCATCGTTGTAACCCTATATATATGAATCAATGGAATACGCTCCAACCCAAGGAGTTTCATATTATCTAACACAAATAAACACATGAAAGGGTAGGTTAACTGTTAAAGACTTAGCTATAAATAACTAACAAATAAAAGCCCTAAATTAAATCAATTGGGTCAAGTCTAAAAGATAGTGACTAAAACGAAATGAAGTGATGTTTAGGAAAGATAGAATAGACAACAAGTCCATCACCAGTCATATTAAATACACTCCACCGCCGACCATTTGACCTTTTTTTCCCTTTTTCATACAGTATTGTTTTCGTCCCCTTCACTTTTTTTTACTAGTCAAGTAATGAAGTGGGAACTTAATCACTTATCAATTATCATAACCTAAATTTTTTTTTTACTACTACTTACTTTGTTTTACAATGATGTTAGTATTTGACCTTTTTACATTTACAAATAGAAAATTTTAAACATTAACATCTTTAAAAAAGTTGATGTTTTAAATATATTCAAAAAAATTAACAAAATCTCACATGGAACATGACTCTATTTTAATCATGTATAAAGTGTAAAACACAGATGATAGTTAATTAACGTATGTAAATAATATCAAAATACAAAATGTTAATATTATTATTATTATACCAACGTAATAATTATATATTAATCGCCCTCCGCATGGCCAGCATGATGGAACAATATAAAGCCTATCATACTCTAAGTACAGCAGTTCAATTTCTGCAATTCTAAGTTACATTCTCTTCATGTTCCCTCCCTCTAATTATTTACTGCTGTTTTTGTACGAACCTATCATACTCTTTTACTGTTATGTTTCATGATCTTCTAGAAACAAGTACTTATTGCTTTAACGGAATGGTGAAAAATATCAGGAGTACGTGAGTAGAGAAAAATGAAAAGGAGACAGACTATTGATTGAGTTTGAGTATACTACGTGCTATTGTGCTATAAGTGTTGAAACTCATTATAACTCACTTGTGAGTCTTCTATTTGGAAAAAGAGGAGAGGTGATCCCGTTTTATAAGGTAGAGAAGTTACTCTTACTATCCATATAGACATTAATAAATAAAAAATAATAAAAAAAAAAAAAAAAAAAAAAAAAACCTCCAACAAGGCCCCAACAATAACCCCATTAATGGGGTGGGGTTATGTCTTTTATCCTCCTTCAAAATATAGCCCCTTAGAGGCATAGAGACACATGTTGCTCACAATTGGGACAAACATATTTCTTCTTCATTAGATATTATTAGATCGACCATGTCATATTTGATTATGTGAATCATAACTTACTACTCCGTATCTTTTAATCACAAAAACGCGAAACAACTTATTTTCCTTAGCATAAAAATAGCCCTACACATGAACAAGCATGGTGATGGTGAGCAATTTCAAAAATCAAAACAACACAATACATAATTAGTTAATTACATATGATATAAATTGGTGGGGTTGGCTGTGGGCGTGGTACGACGGTAGAAACATTAGTCCCACTCGGCCACTAAAATTGCTAAATGGAAGGCATAATGATGTTTAAACCATGATTGACTCAATAATTACTCCGGGATTGCTGTTTAAAAGGCTAATTAATAATATTCATACATAATCAAAATTTAGCCAATATATGTAGGCTAAGCTGGGGTATGTAGGACCTTTAAGATAAAAACCCTTCTACGATTCTACCACATTCTTACCTTTTCACGTGTAGGGACCCAAGAGGTTTTGGGTATATCATTTATGTTAAAGCTAAGTTAGTCTTTTACACATATTTAATTTTCTCCAAATATATCTATATATTTGCTTTAATTTGGTATTCACCGTTTCACCTAAAGCTTAAAAGTCTACAATGAGTACAATTAAAAGTTGATCTCAAAAGAATAAATGGGATTAAATTAATTAATATTGTATTGCAAGTTAACAAGAATATGGGTGCTAATTGGTACATGTATTGATTTTTTTTTTTTGAGAATTTAGCTTTAGTCTAATAATCATAATTAGTACTTTAAGATTTAGGTTCTATAGGTAAGGAAGACTAGGTGAAAAGGTTTAAAAGTTTGATTTGAGTAGATTTGGAGGAATTTAGTGATGAAACTTTCTTGGACCAAGTCAGTAACTACTCGAATGAATTTTCCATCTTTCTTCTAAAAACCGCAAATTGTTATCTTTCTTCTGATATTTTCATAAAAATTAGAAATGCATGGTCGACACTGATTGACATCAAGGCAAGGAGTCAATGAATTATTGCTATAGAGAGAAGCTAATAGAGTTACACACTCGTAAGCTAATCATGGGGGGGGGGGGGACTTCAAATTGAAACTTGGACACGTGAGGTGTTGGTAAATCTTCGAACTTTTTATAATTGAGGACTTAAATGGAGTGACGCGGTTAAGAATGATGTCGAACATCAATTACTAGTGTTTAGTAGTAGCTTTATGTTTTGGTTTTCTTTTAATGTTTCTTTGCATGTACCATTGTACCAAAGGAATGGTCATTTATACAGCTATGATTATGATTTAACATCTTTAAATCAAGGATGCTCCTACTTAATAGCTACTAGAAAAAATCGACTATAGTATTTGCTTTGTTTGTTGAATTAGGTTATACTTCTATGTTGGTAAGCATGCTAAGCGGTACCGAGCTTCAAATCATAAAACCCACGATTTATTTAAAGTTTTTTCATTCACGAATTATTGACTAACATATAAATATGTTAAATCAGAATAGTCTTGGTAACCATTAAAATCTAACTCATTAAGATTTCTAATTTTGTATTTATGCTCAAACAAATTGGCAAATTACATAAAAATAAATAAAGAATATATTTACAACATTCACGGTCCAAAAAATTTGGATCAACTAAAGAAAAGAAAATAAAAAGGTAGGGGGCACAGAAAAGATGAAGAAGAAAACCGTGAAAGATTCACACAAAGTGACAAAAGGAACAAATCTATCTTTTTCCCTTATCCTTTAATTTGGTTTTTACTTTTCCACGTATTAATTTCAAAAATTAAATATTTTTTTAAAATATGAATAAAAATAAAAACCCAAAGCACACAGCTGATCGCATGTTTGACGGGGCCAGTGATGCAGTAAATTTGAATGGGCTTATCAGTTACTCCCCAACCTTCTTCTGTTAACCCCACATAGTAAAAGTTTGGATTTTGGGGCCTTCTTTTTCGGTTTTACTTTTACCCCGTCAAATGGAAATTCACTGCTTTTCTCTAAACTTAATCATGTAGCCGTGTAGATACTTGTCAATTTGTCATCATCTCAAATACGTAGTAGTCAAATCCCCAACTAACTCAAGTAAACTCATTTTTACCTTGAGTTTGAAATTGACTTGATCTACTCAACTTATATTTATTTTTAAATTTCATTTTTCCTTCATTTCAGTTGTATATTAGTTGGATTACTTAGATTGAGTCCAATTATTACAAATAAAACTCATTTTATGTGTAGGTATATTTACTGCTCGTAGTTTAAATTAATATGTATGAGGTCGTATTGGCATTATCAAATCATCAAGTTTCAAGCCTTAAACTTGATTAGTGAAGAGAGAGTCATGAATTATGATTATGGAAAATATGGAATTATAAGGTGGTAAACTGAACTTGTGTTAGGAATTTCATATTTTGTTTGTTGTCTACTTTTTTGTATGGATAATTTTTGCGTAATTAGATAATTTCTTATCTTAATTTAAGCTTTAATTACACAACTTCTTATATTCATCAAAATTACAAAATGTCATCTTACTAATTTATCATCTCACAGATTAATCGAACTCTCCTCTCCTCTCTCAATACATATATTGAAGAATGGTAACTTAGAATACACTTAATTATGTTGTATACGAAGGTTAATTATACATGTACACCCTTTATTGAGAATTAATTATTACAATAAAATGAATTATATTGGAAACGACTATCTAATCAACTGACACATTGTACTAAGAATAATGATTTGACATCTAAATTATGAACAAAGCTAGAATGTTGAATGTAGTAATGGTTTCTCATTACATTTGACATTTATGTAGAATAATGTTTTAAAAAAATCAAACCTTAATGTAAAAATATAAACACCCAATGGACGAAACAACTTCTATAATGGGGCAAGTATTTCCATTTAGTAGTAGATAATTGGTTAAGTCCGAATTAGTTAGGGCAGAGCAACAGTGTCACGTGGTAACCAAAAGAATAAAGAGTAGTAGCACGGGCGTTATTTGTGCGTGTCAAACTCTGAATCTGTCATGGTAAAATGTAGAACAACAAGATTATTTGTTGGTTGGATTCTCAATTTAATTATTCCCTTTTTATTCAAACCAACCAATCCAATTGAATGTTTCTAATTATTTGACCGTGTAAATGTATGATTTTTTATCTAACTTTTTTGTACATTATATGTTTCAATCTTTGGTTTTCGATACTTTTTTCTAGCTCATGTATTTTTCACGAGTATGGAAATAAATCTTCTTTAAAGTTCTTGGGTCATCTCATACCATTGGCCTCTTATGGATCAATTATTTATGTATCTATGCAAACAGTAAAAAGATTTTGGTGAGGAAGCAAATTTAAATCTTGTTTCGACAATTATTTCCTTAAGGAAATAAAAAGTGCTCGGGGATATGAAACATGCTTTGAAAGTTATGAGTTAGCGCCCTTAGAAACTGGTTGAATTAATTCATTGTCCTTTCTGACAAAGGAGGAGAATAAATCTTTAAAACAACTGAACCAATTAATAAAATATAGAATGAGGCGCGATTCTGACAATAATTGGACATGAAACATGTAGTTTATATTGTCTCCGAGCTCGAAACAATGGTGAAGAGAGATTGTCTCGAACATAGGAGAAATCATTTTCCACATCAATAATAATGTTGTAGATTGTCCAAGATATCTTATATTGTCATTTTATCATGTTGGACAAAAAATTATAAAATTCACCTTCTACTACGAGGATGAAACGTTTGATCCCAAGAAAAAGAATCATTTAAAGATTTTCAAGAATGACAATTTGCAAACCAACCCCTAATAATTGAAGCCAAGTCTTACAACAAAAAATTGAAGCTAGATATTTATCTCAAAGGGGGAAATTAAAATCTATTACTATACTACTACTTTGAACTAATGTATACTTAACATAACTAATTTTTTTAAAAAATATGATTTTCTTGGATATTACTATTGCAATTTCCATTGACATCATCATTTAATCTTAGTATCATGGACCAAATCATAATAATGCATTTCAAATTAATAATAGTACTAAGTACACTGAATTTTGAGTACAAACAAGACAAGCATATATAGGGCCTAGCGGCCATTGAATTGTACATACATGAACTAAAACTATGAACTTTATTTCATAATCTATTTAATCTATGTTGCTTATTTCTAATTTCTTAGTTGCAAAATATACCAAAAATAGAAGGAATGGGGGCATTACGAAAAGTTTGTCCATTGGATATAAATCTTATCGTCTCATTTAAAAGAATTGGTTAATAATATCTTTAATCATTAAGGAGGGTTTATAGTAACAATCAAATAGTGTTGTACTCAAGCTCAGTTTTGTCATTACAAGAAATTAAGTGTTATCTTTTCCTATGTGAGATAGATGTTAGATTAAAGAGTATAAGAGTGGCAATAGTAACTTTTGTAAAGTGTAAAACATTTTCATTTTTCGGTTTGGTTTAGGCATTTATGTAATACACAATATATGATCTGATTAATTCTTAGTATACCAAAGATTAACTGATATTTACTTATTAAAACAAAATCTATTGATCAATATAAATTTTACAGACAACTGAGTCTTTATAACTACGTTTAGCATAATCTTATTATATGGAGTATGGAATAATAAATTTGGTATAAACCTATAATTCCGGACTCATATGATCAAAGTATTGGTAGCCACGCACTAGCATCCATGCCCATATAGGCTTTAATTAGCCTGCCGGCTAATAACGTAAGCCTAGGGATTAATTTAACTTATTTCTAACTAATACAAGCTCCTGTCTTCTTCTTCTTCTCCTTATTCTTCTTATTTTTTTCCCCTCTTTTCTTGGCAATTTCTCTTATGTTGGTACAAAGAAGAGTAGTGAGACGGCGTTAATTAGTATATTAACTTTTCCTTAAATAATAATTACATTAAAATAATATGGGTAAAAATGTTCGTCCATATATCATTTCTTATATGTTACTGCATGTATGGTGTTCATTTGCTTCATTAGCTTAACCTCTAATTCCTTATTTTTCATGTATAAATCATACGAATCAGTATTTTCTTGATTGCTTGTCAAAAGATTGCCCAATTGCTTTTTGGATCAAAATTTCCAAAGTTAAACATTTTGACCTTTATTTCTCATTCACATATACTCGGTACATATACTCGGACTTACCAAATCTTTCGTCAGTCCAGCGGATTTTTGCTTTATACCAATGATCGCTCCCATCGACGGCGTTGTTATTGGTGGTGGTATCGTCGACGGCAAGAAACTCGTTGATTATATTTGTTCATGATCTATGCTTGAATTGACTTGATAATTGCTTGAGATTCTCGGATATTTCGAAAAATGCCTAAAAAATCGATTTGGGGCTTTCTTATGTGATGTATAATTGTTGAAATTGATTGTCCTGTGTGATTGTATGTTAAAATGTGAGCGTTTTGATAACAAATGCATGTATTTTGGTTGAGAAATGAGCATGTTAGCTTATACCCATAAGCTTAGTACGGGACTTTCAATGGTGGTTCTGCAATTGTTGACCTTTAATGGTAGGAAGACAATTATTGTATTTGTTTATTTTAAAAATAAAGATTACAAAATATAAAATATGTATAATTTTATTCATTCATTGTCTAGATTATATCATCCAATATGTATTGTGTCTACAATATTATCTATACGATGGATGATATCTCCTCTATTGTTTTTTATATCCTCTATTGTTTTTATGATACGAGTATCTTCTATGAGTTGGATGATATCCTCTATTGTTTGGATGATATCTGCTATATATTGGATGATATCCTATATTGGTTCTATGATATAAGCTAAATGATATCATCTATTGTGTATATGATATCATCTATAGACTGGATATCATCTATTGGCTACATGATATCATTTATACTTGTGCCTATGATATCCTATATTGGCTGGATGATATCCTCTATTGACTATATGATATCATTTATAATTGTGTTTATGTTATCCTTTATTGGCTGGATGATATCCTCTATTGACTATATGATATCATTTATAATTGTGTCTATGATATCATCTATAGGCTGGATGATATCCTCTATTGACTATATGATATCATTTATAATTGTGTCTATGTATCATCTATAGGCTGGACGATATCCTCTATTGGCTATATGATGATATCCTCTAACAAAGTGTAGTATCCTCTACCAAAGATAAATTGTACATATCTTCTATCAAATACTACATATCCTATAACAAACAATACATATTCTATAATAAAACTATACGTATCCTCTATTAAATAACACATACCCTCCAACAAGTTTTACATATCCTCTATCAAGTAAATCATATCCTGATCAAATACTGCATATCATATATACTTGACGCACGAATTGTTTGGTGCGGCTTGCCGCAGCCAATACCTTCTAAAAAATAATCATATGAAATCTTGTTAAGCTCATGCTGATATTTTTTGTTTAAATGTTGATTATGATATTTACGTGTACAAAAGTAAAAATATTACTATATTAATTTAGCACAAAAGAAGTAATTTTTAAGGGGTGGAGACAGGAGAGTATAGTGCTACTAATGGACATGAAATTGTATATTTGGATTCACAAATGATTTTTGTATTGACAATTAGAAGTATTAGTTAATTATTATGTACTCATAGTAATCAAGACCTCTTAAATTATATGGGACAAGTTACATGGCTTTATACGAGAATCAATCTACAAACAAGGAAATTTACTTGAAACGATATTGCTACATCAAGTAATTTGTCGACCTTATAAAACCTTTGCTAAGGTTGTTGAAATGTCTAATGAATGTAAAGCTAGGAATCTTTGTCGTTTATTAAAATTATGGGAAGTAAATAAAAATAGGGAGATTCCAAACAAACAATTATTCTCTTCTCTGCCTCGTCTTTTTTCTATTGACTAAAACTTTGACAATACGCAATAGTCCCCCCCAACCCCAATATATGATCGAGTTTCTATCTTCTTTGTTTTAATTTGCCCTACAAAAAACAATCTAATGTAACTACCGACTTTTTAGAATATTACGCAATATTATTATATTAAACACAGTAAGCTCACGAGTAATTTTATTTTGACATGGATGACAATTATTGTTGATTAAAGTTCTAGGAAAGTACTTTACATCTAGATATGAATTTCTTCTACATCATCATATACTCTTAGATGACTAATTTCACATTGAAACAGATTCGTCACCAATTACAGCCAAAAACCCTATATAGTACAGACTACTAAGTACGAAGTAGTTAGTAATGGAAATGAAAACACCATTTATGTAAAATCTTGTTATTCATAATGTACTTCCATGAATAAAAGCAACCTTATATCAAAATTTTGTGGGTTTGTTTTAGTAACGTCGCTAATTATAAGATTTCCCTACATATAAAGAAACCGTACCAAATAACATGCTCCATCAAACAAAAAATAAAATTTGTTACTCCCTAATTAGTAACCTTTAAAAACAAATCTTCACAATTTATTCATTTTAATTATACAATTTTACTTTTAAAAATCGTATATATACTGCATTATTTCTTCAGTGCCAATATTAATAGTCGTAGTAATAGTAATAGCACGTATCATTTTTGAACATCGTAACGTGTTCACGCATCCATTTTATCATCCCTCCATTATATTTATGAAATTCTCACATACAAACTACATTTATTTATGTTTTTTAAAAAGTTGTAATCATGGACCCTAAAATGCCATGGATAGCCCTATAAAAAACCCTCAAATTCCCTTCATTCCCCACAACTCCATTCTTAAACACCACTCTTTCTCTCTCTCCTCTTCTTGCCCAATTCACCATTTTCTCTCTCCTCAAATACCACTTTTCTTCAGATCAAAACCGTTTCACAGTTATTCTAATCCATTTTCTCTCTCTCCTCAAAACAATTTCAAATTCAATGGAGTCATCTTCATCTTCATCTTCATCTTCCTACCATGAATTCGACACCATTAAAATGGAGAAAGAGAAAGCGATGCGACGATATAGAACTTTCAAGAAGATCGCTAACATTGTTCGAACTGTTGAAGTTATCGTCGCGATTATGTTCGTCTCATTTTCTCTCTCCTTCACTTCTTCCTATCTTCCTGCCGTTATTGAATTCGGCGGCGCTTTTTTCCGGCGGATTTTCTCTCTCCTCTTTTGTCCTCACTTTGTTTTCCTTATCGGAAACGTGATTATCATCACTCTCTTCGCTAAATCTTCCTCCGAGAATAAAACCTCCGATCAAACCGAAGAAGAATTATCCGGCGCAAAAATTGAGTCCGTTAACGTCGAAATCGGAATCTCCGGCGAAAACAATGAATCCGATAATGTCGACGGTGGAATCTCCGGCGTGACGGAGAAGGTCGTTAGCGAAGTTCCGGCGGTGGAGGAGAGAGAAATGGAGGAGAAAGTATACCGAAGGACGAAATCGACTTCGGAAATGGTTGTTGTGAAGGAGGAGAAGAAAGAGCTCCGGCGATCGGAAACGGAAGTTGGACGGAAAATCGAGAAAACAGCGGCGATTGATCGAAGGAGAGAGAATCGGTGGTTCGAAGTTGATGAATTGAGTAATGAAGAATTCAACAGGAAAGTTGAAGCGTTTATTCAGAAACAGCAGAGGTTTTTACGAGAAGAGAAATTGGCGGTTGTTTTGAGTAATTAAGCATAATTATGGTAATTACGAGTAATTAAATAATGATTAATAGTGATTAACTGTTGATTATGTTAATTACTCTGTGAGAAAGTTTAGAGGAAACAGAGTATGATAGGAAGTGTTATTTTTTTGACACTTTACTATCAGAAATTGTAGTGCATGATTTTTACTTTGGAATGTACAGTTTTAGTTGAAGAGTATTAGAGTAGTAGTACAAATCTGAAATATACTTCTACTAGTAGTGTTAATGTTACTAAGACTACTACAGTATTAATAATAATAATTACTGTTATTAGCAAACTTGTTGTTGAAGTTATGATGTTATGAACTTTAATGGTGTTTTACAATTTTCTAATTGTGCAACTTTTTCTGTCGAATTATGCTTATGTTTGTAATGTTACCGCTCTGAATGTTTTTAAAATAATTTATGTAATGAGTTGAAGGTTGATGCGCATATTATTGATTATTAATCATAGTAAAATGTGATAATCTGAACTCAAAAAGGTTATTTATGTAAATTTTCCGAAAAATGAAAGTGAAACGTGACTAGAATCAGGTGTAATATCTTACTACACCTCATTTGCTCAAGTGAATAGTGACTGATTTTTTTTACACCTTTATGGTACCCTGTACCTGTTATGTGATCTGGTACTGGCAAAGTTTTGCATTTGCTTATGCAAAACAACAATGTAATGGCAACACTTTAGCTGCCTGACTCGAGCTTGAACTAATTGATCTATAGTTGGGAAGTGTAGGTTCAACTCAATTGGCTAGGATAAAAATAAAATAAAATGAAGGAATCCATTATTAGAACGGACAAATTGACATCAATAAGATGCATTGCCACTTGAATTTATGGATGAACTTTGGAACATATTCTTGTACTTAAAAGCATAGATCATAAGTTAATCTAGAAATTACGAAAGTATTACCACCACAAATTATGTTTCCTATAGATTCTTCTGATGTTTTAAGGAAAGTTATTAATTCATCCAACATTTTAGATTCTTTTTTATATTTTTATTTTTATTTTTTAAATTCTAATTCTAATTTACATAGTTGTTAACTTTTTATGCTTGCCAGGTAAACCAATAAATTGCTGGGCTTTTGGATAGAAGGCATAATTCTTTGGATACCTCCACAAAGCCCAAAGGCATATATTTGATGATGCAATTTCTTCTTCATCTTTTCCTATATAATGAAGCTTTCAATTCTTTACGTATGCACTTGTAACGTTGAACAATAACTCGTGATATATGAACAAGAGATAAAATTACTAACATGCATGTATGAAATCGAATATTATTTTGGGGGATAAATTCAAGTTTCTCTCTTAGATAAACACAACATAATTATTTTCTTTTATTTTTTAAATGATAAAAGTAAAATAGTAAAATGGCACATAAATCAATACATAAATTTATGAGAGGAGATAATCTTAAATGTTAATGTCTGAGATTAACCTGGGCTCCTTTTTTGGGGACCAAATAAAATTCTACAAGCTAAGTATTACAAGTATATTTTAGGAGCCCAAGTAAATGATTCAATTCTTGTTTTTAGTAAAATTTTAAACAATTATATCATCATTCGTACTTATTTCAAAATTGAACTCCTATGAGACAAGAGAAGTCGAGCAATCAATGGAAATAGGAAAATAGGTTTTTTTTTTTTTTCTAAGCATAATCCATAATACTCCAATCTAATAGCTAACTAATTGACAAAAGTCTAACACTCTTAACATTACCTTGAGATCATTATCAAATTTCACGTACCGAAGGTAATTACTCGTAATCAAGCATACCTGGGTGCTATATAGCTGATTATATTGACAATTTTCTAACCCCCTTCAAAATTAATTAAAGATATAGTACTAGTAGTAGACTAGTAGTACTACTATATCCGAACTCGATATAGTAGTACTACTAGTCCCTAACGAGAGGCTAAGTATTGCTGATTATTCCTATAAACAGTGAGGAGAAATCCAAATGCTTAGAAAATTTGTCCTTAAAGTTTGAAAATTGTTCCTTAGTAGGGACAATATTGTTCACATATAGAGTATTACAATTTTATTACTTTGTTTTGTCTTCTTTTTTTTTAGTTGTATTATAATTTCACTACTTTGTTTTCTCTTTTTTTTAGGTCTTTGTTTTTGTATTTCAGAAAAGCATAAAAAAATTAAAATATAGGAAGTGATTTTTAGGTAGGAGAGTTCAACAGCCAACAGACAGTTCCTCTGATGTGGGGTTGGTTGAAACGAATGTGAAGGGATGGATTCTCTTCTATCTTTTATGTTTGTGTACTTTATTTATACTTACTAGTGCTTCTTGTTAGAGGTTGTTAGTTTTTTTTGTTGAAGAACCTTTCTTCTTGTGTTTTATCCATTTATCTTAACTTTATGTTCATGATTTAGCATCATTCTTTTATTTCTGTTCAAGTACGAAAATTAATTAAGTTTTTTTAATTTGAAAAAGGCTAGTTGAAGTGTTGAACAATGGCAGATTCAGAATAAATATTCAACGGTATTAAAATCCATTTGATAAATTTTAATGGGGTCAATAGGGTAATTTTTATGAAATAAGAAAACTCAAATATGTAGGAAAAAACTTAGTTTTAATTTTTTTTTTTTTTTTTTTTTTTTTTTTATGTTCAAGTGGGTTCACTTGGTGTAATGTGCATCCGCCACTAGTGTTGAACATAATAAATTTTACATTAGAGGTGAAAAAAATTGTTTAATTGTAGCAAAGTTTGACCAATATGTTTTAAGTCTTATTTATAAGCTAAGGCGTGTTATTTAATGTTCTTATGAATCTCAACTTAGACATGTTTCTATCAAGTCTCATGAAAAGTTTCACTTATTAGGGGTAGTAAACTTCTCATAGGTAGGTAGAAAGTTCTCCATATAACCTATTAGGTTACATTAATTTCGTATCATTCTTGATTGTTAAAGTTCCTCGATATATCAACCAGATAATAACTACTTATACCATATAAAGTCCTTCATTCCCTTTTCAATAAGTGGAAATGAGGTGAGTAGAACGCTATCTAATTGACTTCACACTGTCATTGAATAAGATCAGATATTAAAGTTTTGTCAAGGTATATAGAAGGAGAGGGAAGAAAACTCTAAAACAGATACAAAAAAATCTAAATGTTGTTTGATGTCCACTATGTCATTTAGAACAAGTTTGAGAGATAGATTTCCCTCGAGTTCTTGGGTATCTTAGCTTATACTATACTAAGCTACCAACGGGTCAGAACTCAAAAGGCATCTTACAACAAAACACAACAAGTGCATATGTGCATTGATATTGATAGATTGGTTCATTGTTGGATTCTTATAGAATTGGGGATTAGAAATTTAGTACATACAAATACTGATCTATATAGATTACCCCGAATAAATTCGGGACTAAGGTAAGGATTTAGCATGGCCTTTTATTTAGCTAGAAATGGAAGGAATTATAGCTATGTTACTTGGTATTTGATAATTCTACTACCTTCTCAAAATCAATGGCTCCCTAGGCTAGCCTCTTATCAACTTTGTTTCATGTTTTGTATGATTGTCACTTTCACAAAACATGCTTATATTCTGTTTAGGCACTAAACTTAGTATTCTTGGCAGCATTTGAGCATCGACTAAAGCGCGTATTTATCATCTAAGCAAAGATTGCAACAAACACACACGTAATAATGTAATATTCATGCACAAAAGAACCATTTATAAATAATCTAAATTATATTCTAGTCTTTTGTTCATATTTTTATTCATATATTTGCAGTCAACTACGTACGAGTACTTAATTAGCGTAATTAGAGTCCTTTTTGTAGTCTAAAAACTGCTGAAAATATCTTAATCAGAAAGAAAATTTTGACCCCACTTTGTCTTTTAAATTATTCTCTTAATTTCTTTTTTTTTTATTTACATGTAATCCACACCAGTAAACTTTTTTTGTATTTCCCCAAGTATGTAATGTATTTCTTTTAATAATTTAATTTAAAAAATAATTCTTTAAAAATTAGTGGATGATTATTCTTGTACAAACGCAAACTTAAAATTTGAAGAAGGAAAGCAATTTTTTTTCTGACTAGACATTAAGAAATTAGGACGTATAGATTATTCCCCTTGTTTTTTCTCTCCCTAAATGCTTGATATTAAATTCTATAAGAATACTAAGCCTAATTTATTCATGTTCTACCTTAGTGCTGTAGCTTTAATTTATTCTTTTGAAAAGAGTTAAGAAACTCAACCCAATAGTTTATGATTTGGTGGTGTCAACTTCTGTACTTCTTTTCATTATTTTCAAATGTCCATAGATAATTTACTCCATGTTAAAATTGTGAGCTGAGTTCTAAAATTTCTTTCACCATAAACAGAAATAACTAATAAAACTAATACGTAGTAAATCTTTATAGAGAGGAGATAGAGTGACATACTAGTACAGAGTAGTATCGAGTTTATTCGGTTTTTTTATTTGATATTAAACTTGGAAATTTAAAGTTTAGATATGTTTAATTTAAGCAAGATTAAAGTTTAATTCATGAAAATTAAAGAAACTTAAGTGGTATTTTACTCTATTACATGATCCTAGCTCAAAGTATACTAAAATTTGCATGACTCGATCATATCCCATCTATAAATCAATACGAATAATATTGAATTACTCATCATCTTTAACAAACCAAACCAAACCAAACCAAACAATTGGGTAAACCGTATGTTCAAAGTACACATGTCAACCAATCAAACTATGAACTCGTATACTTGACCAAAAAAATTACAATCTAAAATTTAGTAAAAAAAAATGTGGACCGTCCAATTATATTTATATGGAATCATAATGAACTTTATACTATATAATTTAAATAAATAATTATTACTGTAAAAATATGCACGTAAGGTGTAATGCTTATCCAAAGTTCTAATATGCTACCAATATTTGTGGGTGTGGTGGTTGTTACACTACCCTTTAGAACAATCATATGATCCATAATTTTGATATATAGTCACAAAGAGAAAGAGTTGGCATTTTGGTTTGTTTTTAAAATATTGTTTAAACGATAAAAACAGAGGAAAAAGCAGAGTGAACCTTCCCTAGAGTCTATAAAAGGATATTAAAAGTATTTTTAAATAAATTAATTAATAGATCGTGCCCTTATTTTTTAGGTACTTGGCCCTTATATTATAGGAAAAGAAGTATCCAATTTACAATAAAAATGTCAAGAAATCTAGTATTTTAATTTGATGGTTTGAATTTATGTTCTTGTCTTTGTTTTTTACTTATTAGATTTTCCTAAGGTACTTTTACTTTTCTTTTAGTGAATTCTCTAATGATTGTTTATGTTTCCTTTAGAATGTGATTAGAGCATAAAGCTTTGTTATACTCAGCTTATTTAAATAACTTTAAGGAACTACGTATTTTGATTGTGGTTTCGGATATATTACTATATTGTACTCAGTTACTCTCATACTAAATTTAACAAGATTTCACGTGCTAAGGATTTCTTTTACCTGGATCATATTATGTATTGAAATATACCAAACAATTGTCTGTATCAAATTGGATATATTCAAATGGACAGGCTATGCACCATCATGTACGAATTTACGATACAACTCATTTCCAGCTTCAATCATTGGAAGGGGCAAAGAAATCTACCTGTACGGCTGTAGCATAAAATTTCAATTTGCACTATTCTATGCTCAATACCTTTAATTAGTTATACCTTCGACTCTAGATAATAAATCACATTGTGATTATAATTTCTTTTAACAATACTCAATTCTTTATAATCGAGGGAGCCCAAGTTAGTCTCAGAAATTAACATTTTAGTTTATCTCCTCTCTTAACTATATACATTTATTTATTTCTGTACCACTTTACTATTTTATTTTTATCATTTAAAAAGTAAAAGAAAAAGAGGAGATTGTGAGAGGAGATATATTTACATATTTATCTCAGAGAAAAACTTGGATTTTCTCCTTATAACCTACTTCGTAATAAGGTTGAGTGATGAGACTTGTTATTCAGACAGAGGTATAATAGAATTAGTCATTTATGTTGCCAATTGAAGAACTTTCACCTTGCTAGGCATGGTAGCTTTTTGATATTTTACTTCATGAAAGATATACTAATAATGTCATTATTAATGGAAGAATGAAAGTTAGATAGACTAGCTTGATTACAATCTTGATACTACTAATAAATTAATTTTGGCATAATTACAATTGAGTTTGGTGAAAAAGGTCAAATATACAAGTCTTATATAGCTTATAGATATGTTGATTTTTTGCATAATTACAACTTTTTTTTAATATACAATTAAGAAAAAGAAAGAAACTAACACTTTTAAGACCCTTTTATCCAAACACATTAGTTAGCTGTCATGCATAACATTCAAATTAGACAAAATTTAAACTTTATTTTAATTGTTACCTACAAATCTGCTTCCTGATTCCTAGCAAGTGAAAAAAAGATGTTGCTAATAGTTGTTGTTTTAAGATATTAAATTCAGTTTAAGCCTAAAGTCTACTAATTATCCAACATTTAGATGACCCTAATATACACAATTAATATGTAATGCATTAATTAATTAGTGCATCGACCTACCTTTTCTGTACATATTTAGCTACTACATTACTTGTATATGAGGAAATTTAGCAAGCTGTGTAGTTGCTGGATAGTGGACACCAAACACAATCTTAAATCTACTCTTGCAATTTTTTTTATAATTAATCATGCTTCATAATTTTGATTATTCTTATACACGTGTAACTTGGACTAGGAAGCTATGTACTTGTAAAGATAAATTGTGCCCTAGGAATGCATAGGCTTGATATAGTTAGTGATATAAGGTTGGCAATTTTATTTAACAGTTTGTATTCAGAATTATACCTGTTTGGATGGTAAAATGATCATACCTATTTTAGCCAAGGTAAGCTTACCTATATAAGCCCAAAGGGCATAAAATGGCCTAAAAGACCCTAAAATAAGCCAAATTCACAAATAGGGCCCATCAATGCCCATGTATGCACTACTATACATACTTTACTTAGGGCAAAGGTAAATGGGAGGTCACTCTTATACTAAGATGACTATCCTCCTCCACTCTCTCTCTCTCTCGAAAATACTCTCAAAACATGTATTGTTTGGCATCTAACTTGGCAGTCGGAGGCTCAGCTTCGAGGTTCATTTTGTAAGTCCATTTAAGGCCCAAATCCATGGTCCACGAGCAGCCCTTCAAGACCCGTTTAATCAATTTTTTGCTGAAACAATACTTAATTTGTGTCAAATTCTAGTTTGTAATTTTAGATAATAAGACATAGAGACTAAATTGATTTGGGATGGAGTTGATTCGTGCTTGCACCATGTAGATTTATATCTATCTATCTATCTATATATCTATCTATAACTATACTAAAATAGAGGGCCCTCGAAACAATAGCTTCACGTGTCACCTTGTCATTGAAAAAAATTCCGCCCTTTTTCACTATCCTAAATAAAGCAATTAGTTCACTCAATATTTTCTAAGACCTTTTATATCCTAGAAATTGTGCTAATATAATAAAAATATCACAGGTTATATATACAAGAATATTATTAATTTATCTTACACAATATTTTTGCCAAAAAAAAAAAAAAAAAAAAAATATTGATCCCATGCGATAAAATTTTTGTTTCAAAATTAAAGATGAAATAATTTGAGAAAAATTTCCTTAAGGTAGTAAATCTTTCCAAAATAAGGAGTAATAATCAATTTTATCTTGGACATAAGTTAGGTACACGTGCATTATTTCATCTTGGACATAATTTAGGTACCCGTGTATCTCATCACCCTAATACATATCTTATCACCCTAATAATATACAAAAATCAAAAGTTGTATTTTATACGAGTACCATTTTCTATCTATCTATCTATAATTATACCAAAATGCAGGGCACTCAAGCCACACCTTGACATGTGTCACTCTATGGTTAAAAATTTTCTCGCTTTATTTCCCACCCCTAAATATATCAACTAACTCAATATTATATGCAACGAGATAATATAAATATATATATTGCATACTCCTTAAGATCTAGGAAAAAAGGATATACTTCGTATGATATAACATGCATATTATTGAACCATCTTTACCATCTATATAAACCTATATCCTACTTATTTTAGTCAAGTTTATATTACAGTTTAGTAATAGATATTATTGATTGTATATTATATGTAGATTATCACTCATTAGAATTTGTTATATACACGCGGGTGTACCATACACCCAGGGTCATTTGCTCATTTAATCAACAAATGAGCAAATATTATTTGTTGATTGAATGAGCAAGTGACTCCGGGTGTAATGGGTGTACATTACACCAGGGTGTACATAATAACTCTCATCACTCATATATCACTAAAAATATAATTAAGAATATTAGTCAATCAAAAATTTTCACGCTTGATTTTCCGCCCCTAAATATATCAACAAAATCAAGGATTATAGGCAATTTTTTATATGTGGATGGTCACACCGCGAGGCTGGGGTTGCTCGAGGGGTTCGATCAGGGGTAACTAGCTCGGTCAGGGGTTACTCGGCCAGAGGTTACTTGAGGGGTTACTCGGTCAGGGGTTACTCGTTCGGTCGGGGGTTACTCGATTAGGAATAACTTGAGTAATTCCGGCCATACAGTGTGGCCAGTTACATAGAAAAATCCCCCAAAATTATACGTGATAAGATAATATAAATATTTTATAATATTTTTTACAATTTACCAAATACTTTAAAGGGAGATATATGAGGTGTGTAGAATATATAAGTAATACTACTTTGATACGACTCATACGAGTCATAGTAAGTAAATTCATTAATACTGAAATATCTTTTCAAAACCTTTATTTTTTTAATTGAATTTGGTTCAAAGGAGTTGAAATCGTTCATATGTTTCCGAGAACTATATATGCTTAATACAATTTTCAACAGGTGACAACTTTTACATAAAATATATAGTTAAGATTATCAGTCAACTAAGAATAAACTTAAGACTATTAGTCACTAAAAATATACAATCAATAACTATATACTAAAAGCAAAATCAAAAGTGACACATGTCATCTTCTGGTTGAAAATTTTCCTCCCATATATATATATATATATATATATATATATATATATATATATATTTTGGGTTAAATCTTCATTAATTATTACATAACTTAAAATTTTTCCCTTGCATTTTTACAGTTATATTGGCTTCCATATACACTCAAGTATATAAGAAAAAAAATGATTTGATATATTTTCTATATATTTAATTTACAAGTAGGTGTTCTAGAAATAAATGAACATAGATGAGGCAATATATTTTAGAATAATATTATTACTCAATATTTTTGTATTATTATCATTATTCTATCTTTTAATTGCTCTAACTTCATTATTTGGATTTTGGGCAATGCATTTTATTTCAACAAAATAAGAAATTCACTTTGGTAATATATATTACGTATTATTGTATATACAATAATTTTCTATTCTTAAAAGGCAAATCAATAATAGCATGTGTCGGAAAAAAAAAGTACCTAGTATATGTCAAAATTTGGTGCAAAAATTTCCCACCATTATATTTCCAACAAATGTAAGAAAAAATAATGTATTCTTAATTAATTAATAAAGTATTGTACTCCGTATTTGTTAAAGTGTGTGAATAAAATATGGATGGAGGTATATATGTGTATATATCACACATGTGTTTCTCTTTATTAAATAGAGCCCTATATTTTCTTAAATTTCTTTTAATTTTTCATAGAGTGGATCGGCTTAATGCAATAGTTACCCTTTATTCTTTGGTATAAATATTAAAATCAATTTATCGTGCTTCACTTAATAAAAATTAATTTAGTTTACTATAAACTATTGTTGAATTAACATTATAATTTATTGTAACATTAATAAAAACCGTGCATTGCACTGGACTTAAAACTAGTTTCTCCCTAAAACTTCGAATTGAATTAGAAATTGTCGCCTTTAAAAATAAGTACATGGTTGTTTTTGAATGCATCATAGTTGTAAGTTAGCGCAACATAATTCTGGATGTCAGTAGATTTCATTTGTAAGTTGTAATTTGTAATTGTTGATTAATTGATAACTATCAAGCTATGGAGTAGTGAATACAGGAACATATTTACATATGCATCATAGTTTGAGTAAAATTCATGCCAATTGCCAAGTTATGTAAATTCACTTATGTGTATGCTCAACAATCAAAATTGTTTATAATAGAAAAAAGAAAAAAGTCAATATACCATTAAAGTAACATATATTAGTAGAAGTACTATGTACGAAGTATATATAAAGTTAGAAGCTAATTTTTAGGTAAAAAACTAACTTGTCCTCCTTAATTCCATAGCTACATTCTGCAAATTTTCATCATTTCTTCTTTTTTTTTTTTTTTTTTTTTTTTTTTTGATATTTTATTATTATTATTATTATTTATTATTATTATTATTATTATTATTATTATTATTATTATTATTATTATTATTATTATTATTATTATTATTATTTTTTTTTTTTTTTTTTTTTTTATTATTATTATTATTATTATTATTATTATTATTATTTTAACTTGCAACAATTTATTTGGACTTTGAGCATTGCACCAAACATCTTACTCATGCATCGTAAGGTCATATGCGTCCAAGTTGAAGTAACAACGGCCCAACTTTACAAACTGTTTAGTCCAGAGAGCAGGCCCATATTCTACCAATTCTGGATCTTAATATGGTAAAGCCCAATCAAAACGTTGTGACACACTTACAACTGTTTGTTAGAACAATTTTCAAATGTATACAATAGATTGTACATGTTTTTAATTATCCTTAATTCTAGTTTCATTGTTAATTCGTGTAATTTGGATTGGACAACCGCTTTTCAACCTCGAAAATAGTGCCCAATTTTCCACACTTGAGTCTGGATCAGTTACCTCCCACCTAAGAATTGCATAAAACATGTTTGAAATGATATTATTTCGATCCACTAATCGATTTGTTAGTAAAAAATTAACGTTAACACTTAGCACTAATAAAATTTCCAAGTCTTGCTAGGAGGACTTACTTGTAAGTGGTGATTAACCGGTAAATGAACACAAGCATCATTGTTCTGGCTAAATTCATGCCTAGACATGTTCTTCCTCCCGCGCCAAAAGCTAAGTAAGTGTATGGTTTTGGTTCATTCTACGTATACATCACAAATGATTTAGTTGTACGTATCAAGGCACATACACCTCTTTTTCGGTCTTTGTATAAACTGATTAAAAGCTGAGTATAAGAGAGTACACAAGTGAATGTTGTAAGGAAATCTTACATCAAACCTAGAGGGAATGAATTTATGAGGATCTTTATGTAATGTAGGATCAAAATGTATAGCTCTAGCATCGACGTTAATATTCCATCCTTTCTTGATTGTATACCCTGTATCAAGTAAAAATTATAACATGTATATATGTATGTGCTTAATTTAAGGAAGACTAACTAACCTAAGATGTTGCAGTCGCGGAGTGCAACTCTTGGG
This sequence comes from Chenopodium quinoa, assembly GCF_001683475.1. Classification (NCBI taxonomy): domain Eukaryota; kingdom Viridiplantae; phylum Streptophyta; class Magnoliopsida; order Caryophyllales; family Amaranthaceae; genus Chenopodium; species Chenopodium quinoa. The sequence goes on from NW_018744676.1 coordinate 437,824, forward strand.
AACCATGGTACTATGGATGCCATCCTCAAGCTTTCTTTTACTACCTGAATTATACCATTCATTAATAATAGTCCCTATATGACGAGTTTTCTTTGGTCATATTTAATATGCGACAATCTTTAAGGGACATCTCAAAAAGAAGTATGGGGATAAGCGGCTAACAAAAAAGGGGGCGGGATAGTACCTTGGCAGCATATGTCATCTCATTGAGATCTTCTAATGTAAGGGAGGATTTGGTTGCAACTCTCTTCTGTAAGCTGAGTACTTCATCCTGTTAGAATAAAGAAATTTTATACGAAGTAACTTAAATACAAGTATGGTATGTACATTTACATTATTACAAGGTCAATTTCATAACACTCAAGCATAATCCATCATACATAGTAAGCTTGTATATACCTGTACAACTTTGAGTACTCCTTGATTTTCATCCAAGTATTTCACCATCCATGTCATCGCGCTAGCTGTGGTGTCCTGACCTACATTTTTAATTATTTACACATCATTAGATATATAATTTCTTACTAATCCATGATTTGCTTAAGATATTAAAGACAAATATATGATTCCAATATGATGATTTGACTCATTGAAGAATTACCTGCAATTATCATGGTTAAGATGTTATCTTTGATTTGTGCATCAGTTAAGCTTGGCTCTGAATCAGAAGAGCATGGTTCGCGATTTTTTCCCAAAAGTAAGTATTGTAGGAAATCTGTATTACCATGACCATAAGGAATTTGTGTCGAATGTCTTGCTCTTCTCTCTTGAATCATCTTCTCTAGCAAGTTCATAATTCTTTTCCTTGCCTACATTTGCAATTTATCTCAATTTCATACGGCAGACTAGGGGCTTGCCCTCAGGTAGAACCTAGCTACCAAGGGGAGCAAGGGCCTAGGAGAGGATTTAAGGGCCGAGGACCGGGGTTACTAATAAGCTGCTACAAAGGTTAAGAAAGTTTACCTTAAGACCTTTGCTGAAAGTAGTCCAGGGTAAATTCAAAGGAAATGCAAGCATTCCATGACAAACACAAGCAACATCCTTTTGTAGCATAGATAGCTCACTTCCATCTTCTAAACTTAGTAGCATTTTACACATTGCCTTGAAGGTTATCTGCCAAATTCATACATTAAGCCCATTACTTTTCACTATCTGTGCAACTTAGATCAATGGCCCAATTATTTAACAGTATTAGTAAATCTGGCCCACTTTTCTTTAGCCCAATTTACTAGTAGGATGTAAATTTGAAAATCTCTAAGCCCAAGTAGCAAGTAGTCTTACACTATAGTGGCTTAGTACATAAAATACTTGTTAGTGCCCAAATATACCAGGTACAACCGTACAATGTGCTGAATTTTTTTAACAATTTTTTTTTAACAATTTTTTTTTAACAAAATGACATTTATTCATTATGAATAAATAATTATAACTCTATGGTCTAATATATAAAATCTACTCTACTTATTATTTTAGAGTCTTAGGTATCTCAACATTAATTCCCCAATTATATTAACCTTAATTTCACTTATTTAAGGTCATAACAGTTCAGATAGGATGAGTTTATCAATTTTTTTTAATTTTTTTTAATATGAGCTATTTAAGTTCAAATTACAACTAAATTAAGATTTAATAAGGTATAAGAAGTTTTCCTCAAAAAGTTCAAATAAGTGAAACTCAGGTGAATAAAACATACTAGTATTTAAAATAGATGTAGCCAAAATTCCTTTGTTCAAGTATAATATTGTACAAAAATAAAGTTTATGCATAAACCTGTATGATTAAAACAAATTTGAATTCATCAACCATAATTAATAGTCGAATCATAATTATTATTGGTATACATTGTACATTCATCGCAACTAAAAAATTCGAAAGCATATATCAAAAAGTTTCATTTACGTCATGTCTATGGCATACTCAAAAGCAATTTATATATTCCATAACTTTACATAGTTTATTCCATAAGAAGTAACATAGATAAATCTTGAACTTAATAAAAAAAAAAATAGCTTCATAAATATGATTGCAAATAGGTCAAAGTGATTCTTATACTAGTATATTATTCTAAGATATATAGATGTTGTACAAAAAGAATTGTTAATGATTTGACCATACCTTAAGTGCTTGATCAAGTATGATCACATTTCCTGTATTTTTCCAAGAGTTGAGAGAATCTACAACCAATTGATCAAATTGCTTGGTGAAATCAGCTGTGGAATTTGAGTTAAACAAGTCAAGAAGATGCCTTCGAATTAGCTTGTGATTTTGATGTGATGCACAAAGTAGGCTTTCTGACCCAATTACTTCTCCAATTGACCTAATATACTTCTTTGTAAATTTTCCCAAATCATTGCTTAATATTTCCTTGGCTGATTCTGTGCTTGCCACAAACACATGGGTCTCTCCAAATATGTGCGTCTTAAAACAATTACTATACCTTATCGGAAAAAAATAATTAAATTCAATGTAAAAGAATAATATTTTTAATTTATGTTCAGGATAGGTATGTGCATTTTTTTAGGTGACTATAAAAAAAAAAGTACTAGTAGAGTTTTGAAGTATACCTTAGATGGCGAGCTTGAACGAAGCTATAAAAACCTTGTTTGCTATAAATTGCTGCAATGAATTGTAAGGTTTCTCCAATATAAGGGAGTAATCCTCTACTACCCGGTGGAAATTTTAGACTTAATTCCCCATTTTTACTCTCATCAGGACTAATTAACCATAACTTCTTCATCAAATAACCAATTAGCAATAAAATGAGAACAAATAGGTATAATCCGAAAGCCATATTTCTTCTAATAATTTGATATGATATAAGAATAATTATTTGATATAGTATGCGAATAATTATTAGATAATTGGAATGAAGTTATACTTTGTTCATGATCACTCATAGACTTATAAGAAGTTTTAATTTAAATTAAATATAATTTAATTATACTGGTATTCAATTTTAAATATAGTTTTAAAAGGTGGTGCAATTTAACGATGTAAGAATGGCCACGATAATTAAGGGAGATGATGGGTGTTGTGATCTTGGCCTGCACATTGCTGTTTAATGTTCTCCACTATAGTTAGTGGGCTACTAAAATTGAATAATTGATTGCTTCTTTTTATCAATTCTTCGCTTTTATTCTCTTTAATCAATTACTTGTCACGGATTAATTCAGATTTGAAGAAACGCAATAATACAGAATAAGTAAGAGTACTAGCTATTTGTCAGAAAATCGAGAATGTAAGCATCATCATCTCTAATTAGCCCTACTTTACCTAATACTATAAGAGACGAGTTCACATGGTCTGGGCCATGTTTGGACCATTTTTTTTCGAAAAATTAAACTTATCATCTTTTTAGGATGTTTACGGTATAAATTGGTGTCTCATGTAATTACACCTTTTTTTTTTTTTTTTTTTGCTATAGATTTCAAATTATCGTTCAAGCAGGATATATTTATAATATAATCCGTATTTTGAAATCTTCAATCAAATTAGAGATATATCATCAAACGGCTAATTTATATAACATTTCCACAGCAAAGCATTCATTTTAAAACTACAATTACAAGAATAAAAAGAAAGCAAGTAGTGTTAAACCGTACGAATGAAGTTTAAGTTAATCTTTTGGTTACAATCCAAGGAAAGGACTTTTAGAACTAAATGCTAGCTATGTAACCTTAAGCATGTAAGGTAGAGCTAATTTCTAATTAAGGAAACAACTAAACTAATCATTGTGGAATTATTAGGGTTATTAGTAAAGTGATCTTCCAAAATCTTAGTATACCTTTGAAAAAGATCATCCATAACATTTTTCCCAAAGTAACGCTCCAACATAGACTCAACCACAGCTCTATGTATCTTGGCTACTCTTTCTCCCTTCGCCAACGCCGCCTTGCATAAACTATGTTCATCAGACTGGTTGTTGCTGAGTTTTACGTCTCCATCCCATTCAACTTCAACAGCTTCGAAACGATGCCCGAAAAATGATGATTCTTCTTTTACTAGTTGCTTAACTTCTTCTAGGCATGGTGCATAATATGGCACATTGAAACAATCCAGCTTATCCTCTTCAATCAACCCCTACATTAGTTCATCATACGTGCATGTCGTACTTGTTATTATTCATTTACGAATATGTAGACAATTCATAATTACAAAAAAAAAAAAAAAGGTTTTTTTTTTTTTCGAACACTTATTTTGTCTTAAGTTATTAATTATTTTTTTTAATTTTTTATCTAGTAGAAATTGTCTGAACTTGATTAATTTTTTTTAAACTTATTTTATTTGAAATTATATGAATTTATCTAAAAATTTCGTAATATGTATATTATGTTAAATGTATACGGTATACTTATAACAAATCTTGTTGAAATAATTCAAAATAAGTTGAGCACGCATAATAGGCTCTAATTAAGTTATTTTTCATTGACATGTTTATTAATGTACGTAAAGTTCTTAATCTTCAACAACCATTATAACTTAGGGTGTGTTCAATTTACCCGATTTTCACTTATTAAAACTTATTTTAGTTGTAATTTGAACTTAGGTAACCTTTATTATAACTTATTTTTCCTGAATTGAACTAATCTGAACTTAGGCCCTGTTTTGTTCACCTTATTTCCACTTATTTCAGGGTTAATAAGTTCAGATAAGTTCAAATAAGGGCTAATAAGTTCAGATAAGGGTTAGTAAGTTCAGATAAGATAGGTTCAGGAAAAATAAGTTCAAATAAGTTGTGATAAGGGTTAATCAGGGCTACCCAAGTTTAATTTATAACTAAAATAAGTTCTAATAAGGGCTAATAAGTTCAGATAAGTTAAGATAAGATCAGATAAGTTCAGATAAGTAAATATCAAGTGAATAGAACGCACCCTTAATTTTTCTAGAACTGAACTTATCTTAACTTAACTGAACTTATTAGACTTGAAATAGTGAAAATAAGGTGAACAGAAGAGACCCTTATTATAGTGAGTTATTTATAGAAAAAATGCTAACATACGTGGTATATAGAATTGTTACGGAGTATATTAATACTAAACATTCAATCAGTGGTTCATGGAGGCGGATGTACCATGCGCATGGTACATCCGTTCAAAAAAAAAAAAAAAAAAAGCGGAAAGGACAATGTATAGAAATGTAAAGAACATTTAGTTAAAGTGAAAAGAACATGGTATAGAATTGTAAAGAACATATATCTAAAGTGAAAAGAACATATTGTTAAAATGTAATGAACGTGATAAAAGAACATAAAAGATATAAAAAAATAACGTAATAAAGCTATTTATAACAATGAACCTGACACTATTTTATAAAGAACACACTGTCAAATAATATTTTTTTTATCTCCGTGTTATTTGATTGTCAGTGTAATGTATTTTTATTTGTGACATAATAATATTCATTGTTTACAATGAAATGTTCTTTAAATTTTGCCTTTAGATTATGGTGGGTGAATATAAATAATGTTCATTACATAATATTATTATGTTCTTTATTAATATTATGGATGTTCTTTAGATATACAAAAAAACATAAAGCTGGATGTTCTTTGTAAAACAGCTATATGTTTTTTACAAAACAACTATATCTTCATTCCGCCTTTTATCAAAAATTCGGATGTACCAAGTGTACATCCGCCTCCACAAAGAAAATTTCACTAAACATTAAACAATAAGTCATTATATATAATATGTATGATTTTGTCATCCATTCTCAATACTACAATTTATGTTGTCTAAAATCATATCGCACATAAGTGGTAGTAAAACCTAAAAAAACTAACCTCAGAAACCATGCTGTTAAAGCTCTTGGCAATCAACTCCCAAGGATAGAAATTATCTTCAGAAGAAGTAGGATCATTGGACCTTCTACCCATAAATGTTAACACCATACGCCTCCCTGAAATTACTTCTTCTGCACGACATTTCAAAAATAAAAGGAAATCCTTTCTAAATTGTAACTTGTATGCGTTTATCACTTCATTTGGGCTAGTCATTGACATGTATATCTTCCCTTTGTTTAGCATCTTTGCGTTATCTTTGTCATCCAAACCCGCTGGAACCTGCAAATTAAATCAAACCTTATTTCTCGATTTTCAATAGGTGATACACGACTATGCTATGAGCTGCATATAAGTATTTAATATGAGTATATGACTATACACAAGTACATTTTTCTATATTAAAAGTTATACACGGTCGATCAATCTGTCACACATGCAAATATATATACAGAGTTTTTTTTTTAATTAATAATAATAATAATCTTATATGGAGGAATACATATAACATGATATTATTAGTTTATTCTAGAGAACATGATATAAAATATCAATTAAACTTAAACTTAGCATCGCGTCCCGTCATTGGTCTTATATATAACCCAAGGCCCCAACTTGTATTACTATGTAAATTACTTATATTCATCAATAAAAATTAACCTTTAAAAGAGAAATGGTGCTTATTAGTTACCAAATTAAAGAAAATATTAGGTGTTATAGATACAATGTACCAAGTTTAAATACTACCTCCGTTAAATATTAGTTACAATTTTAGGGGTATTATTTGTGATATATAAAATATTGCAAAGTTGCTACTAATACTAAATAAAAGTAGTATTCTAATTGAGGAAACTGGTTAACATCGTACTCCGTACATAGATATTAGGTTTTTTTTTTTTTTTTTTTTTTTTTTTTTTTTTTTTTTTTTTTTTGTGGGGGTGAAAACATAGGTTTCTAAGTTAAAGTGACGACTTTGAATTGATACTATTTTTGATAGGGGATACCTTTTAAGATAGGTTTTGAATGGCTATTGATGAATAAGTACATCAATATTCAATAATTGTGAATGTTGTGTCTTTGTGGGTGGTCCAAGAACAACTGTGAACTTGTAATTTCACTAATTTGTCTTCATTGACTTACTTTGCCAGTGGCACAAAACATATGTATATGAACAGTTGATAGACGGGTATTAGTATTAATTACTCGTAAGTCGCGTAAATAGGGACAGTAGCAAATTGGATAGTGAATTGTTGGAGTGGAGAAAGAAGCAAAGATACATATGATTCATAATCCACGTTCCTAATTAACTTTATAAGATTTGTAAAATAATATTGTTGGTGTAGTTATGTCACGTTTTATTCCTTTTTTTTTTTTTAAATAATAATTGATACGGTAATTTGAGTTTTTTTATGAAACAAAAATATATACATTGTATATTATGAACAATTTGGTACCACTATGACTTATGAGTCTATGATGATGTTGACAATTAGTCACGATTATTCAATTTCATCACAAAATCTTAAAATTAATCAATACTAGATTAAATTAAGTTTATTAAGCTATGTAATATGTATAGGTTTTTTTACTTTAACAAATTTTCATTCCGATACAAAATTATTAACTCATTGTTTTCTTACTATATATCTAAAATTATCTCTTTCCTCAAAAAAAAAAAAAAATCTCTAATTCTTATTATTTTCATCTAAACTAAAACTTTAATTAAATGAAAATAAAGAGCATTATTATACTTTTCACATGCACAATGCTCCATAAGTAAATATTCCTTCCACTTCGGAACAATTGACCCTCTTCATTCGGCACGTAGTTTAAGAAAATAATAGGTAGGGGACGATAAAATTGTTTAATGTAAAGTAAAGTTAGTAAATTTACTTTATACGAATTAATATATTTATATTAAAAGGTAACATGTGATGTGAGAATAGAAAAAATTATTAATGAGCTATGGTAAATATGATAAATATAATTTAATAATGATAGAGTTCGATTTCTTGTCATCTATGATAGCGTGTCAATTATTTTGAAACGGGCAAAAAAGTAAAATATACTCCGTATCAATTAATTATTTCGAAACGAAGTAATTGATAAAGGATAGTGTGTCAAGTATTATACTGATTGGACATGGCATGGAGCAAGTGTCTTGGAATAATCTAGAGTAGAATACTAAGCATAGAAATTTTACCAAGTATTTGTGCATAAAAAAACAGCTAATAGTAAAGAAAAAATCTAACCTGAGAGAGCCAATGCAAGCTAGAAGAAGAATGGACAAAGTGCAAGGACTTGTTTGGAAGCAACCTCCCATAGAAACTTCCAGGAAGACCAGCTATAAAACATGAACATGACTCACTGCCTTTTTCCTCTTTCAACTTTTTTTTGAAAATTAGAGAGTGATCCAACCAATGAGCAGGAGAGACCTAATTCCGAGGAACTTCCTGATATGACAAGCTGAAAAAGGTAAAAAAGCAGTACGGATGTCCTACAAAAGCCAAGCGCACGAGATATCATCCGAGCAAGTGCGACAGAGAAGGGAAACAAGAGTAGTGCTATCTGTGTAAATAAGAAGAAGACGGAGGTACCCCTGACGACTTGCAGCCTGAAGAGCCCATAAACACGCCTAAAGTTCCGCTTGAAGAGCAGACGAAGATCGACAAGCTCTTGAACCACCCCCTTAAACCTCTGAGGACTGAATACCCCAGAAAATCCAGCGTGTCCCTGCAGCGTTATCTTGAAAATCCCAAGCACCGTAAAAAATTAAGCAGAAATCCAGAGAATCGATAGTGGAACCACACAAGCACCCAGAGACAGGAACCAAGGAAGAAAAGCGAGGTTGACGCGGAACAAAATGTCGGGCAGCAAATACCCTAGCTTTCTCGCAACGCATCACCTAATCCTCCGAAATGTGGAAAATCAAAGCCGGAGAGTGAAGAGCCTGAGTGAAAATGATTTGATTTCGAGCCAGCCAGATAGCCCAAAGAATGCAAACCAAAGAAGTTAAACCTTTCCAATCCTTAAACCTTCTAAAACCCGAAATCAACTCCATAAACCAAACCTCAAGCGGCGGGAAACCTAAAGTACCACCAACCGAGCCTAAGGGTCGAGAAACCAAGAAGTACTCACGAAAGCACAGTCCCGAAAGAGATGAGACAGCGTTTCTGGTTCCCTACGACAAAACACACACGTTGGATTAATTGGTAAACCACGCCAATAGAGACAATCCGAAAGCGGCAAAGCATTGCGAATCATCTTCCAACAAAAAAACCTTCAGCTTCGGAAGAAGTGGTAAACCCCGGAAAAACTTCCACCATGAATCAGAAGCCTGCCCATTGATACTCGAAGCCGTTACTTGACGGGTTAACATAGCGTAGGCAGACTTGGTTGAAAACTGGCCATCCTGAGTAAACTTCTAGTACATAAAGTCATCCATCAGCTTTAGAGGGCGTTCTGCTGAAAGAATCCGGAATGCCGTCTTGTTATCAAAGAACCGGTGAACTAGTGAAGGATCCCATGCGTAAGAACGTAGATTAATAATAGAGGAAACATAAGTCGGAACATCCGACCCACCATAAGAATGTTTGAATTGTACTGCCCCCATGGAGCCTAATCATCTTCAACTATGCGAACCTGAGAGCCAGAGCCAACTTTCCAAGCGATACCCTTGGCAATAGTGTCCATGCTAATCTGCAATCCACACCAAGAGGATCTAGGATTCCTACTTGAAGGTAAAGAGAAAAGAGATGGATACTTGGCCGATAAAACCTTCGAAACTAAGAGCTGGGGATGATGATGAATGCGCCAACACTGCTTAGCTAACATGGCCGAATTGAAACACTCCAAACTGCGAATACCTAGACCTCCTAGTCCCTTAGGGAGATGAAGCAGAGAAGCAGACCGTAGAGCTAAACCCTTGGTTGCAGTCAAGGAACGCCACCAGAAGCAAGCTAGCATGTTATCAACATGATGACAAATCGACGACGGAACCTTGAAAACTGACAAAATGTGATTGAAGGAGGCAACTAAAACCGAATTGATGATGGAGAGCATTAAAAACCGAGAGCCACTAAGACACCTTGTCCACTAGAAATATACAATATACAACATAGCAGCAAAATGTATAGTTGTGTGTTTTTTTAATACTCTTTATTCAAATTTAATTTTCAATTTCAATCTATAGTAGCTTTAGGGAAATAGTACTTTACCTATGAATTAAATGATAATATGACATGTTTATTGTTACCAAATTACCATACCTATGACTGGATGAGATAAACGGCATAGACCTGATCAAACCAAGTCTGGCTCGAAGAAAGCCCAAGTTTGGATGGTATTTTTATAATTGAATTATTCCAAGCTTCCAAAAAACAAAATTTAGGTTTGGACAGCTTGAAAAATCAATTTCCTTACCTCTTAAAAAGTATGAGATAACTCTTGTGAATAGTGTTTGGACAATTATATCCTCTAAAATGTTTGTTACTTATTTGCCCTCATTAATGTTAATTGTCTCTTTCTTAAGCCGAAATAGCTAATCGGACATGGCTAGCTATGACTCGCGTTATCCGCCCTAATCCCTACCTTTTAAAAAGTATGAGATAACTCTTATGAACAATAGTGCTTGGATAATTATACCCTCTAAAATGTTTATTTACTTAATTGCCCTCATTAATGTTAATTAGCTCTTTTTTAAACTCTTACGAATAGTGTGCGGACATTTATACCTCTAAAAATATTTGTTTATACATTTTTCCCTCATTAATATTACTAACAATTAAAGTTGTGATGTAAGGCCAATCCGAAAGAGCTTTTTGAATATTGCTAGCTATGTAGCCACCCTAGTTTAGTTAAAATTTTGACTCGGCTTGAAAATCCTGTTATGTTTAACTTGAAATAACGGGTTTGGACACGATTGCTAAATGGGCCAATTTTTTTGGGCAAAGTCCGGGCTGCCCCGTGGTCGGACTCAGGCCTAGTCCGGCCATTACTGACTTCTGATGATGTCGGCCAGCCCACAAAATTCTTGCACCAACTGTCCGTAGGAGCCCTCCACGAGGCTAAAGGGGTGGGCCGTGGGTGAGGTTAGGCAGAATAGCAGATCAAATACCCCACAAATTACCAACATCAAACAAAAACAATTCCATCAGAAAAGTAATCAAGGGAAAAAAAAATCTGAAGATCCAAATCCAATCACCGGAATAACCCATTTCTCGGTCGAAATTCCATTTTTTCCGGCGAATTACTTCAAATTACAGACACCCATTTGCCATACTCAGATCTTCAACCACCTTAAACAGTCAATATTGTAGTCATTCATTCAACTTTTTAGTCCCTTTCAACTTTGACTTTTAATTGAAATGTATATTCAGATGATAATTATTTATTTGTTTTTTTTTGCACTTTCATCTTAATTCTTAATCCCAGCATTTATATACTGCAAAAGATGGTGAATTTCTTGAGAATCACACCTCATGTTCTACTGTATTATTATTTGCTAAGACAGAATCTCAATTTCCAGTTCACATATACTTTTTCTTCATTTGCGTATTAATTAATACTACAGGAATATTTTTTTTGATTAATTTTTTTTCTCTCTATTTTATTTTAGTTTAATCCAATAAAATTTCTAAAAGGGTACTCTACTTAAAGGAATTTTGGACCAAATGTTGATTCCCATTTCTGAAATTTTATATAACTTGAATTTAGTTTTTGTGAATTTGTAATTTGAAATTCAGTTTTGATTATTTAAATTGCAGAATGAAGGTAGTTTTGGAGAAAAAAGATGCAGGTGATTGGTGTTACAGAGGGGAAGGAGCAATTAATTTAGTTCTTGCATACTCTGGATCATCTCCTACCTTTGTATGTTTTATTTATCTATTTTTTATTTTTTATTTTTAACTTTTTGATTCCTGCACTTTTAATGTATTGCATGTTATTTTAATGGCTTTTTATCTTTATATCTGATTCACTTTCCAATTGAGCTTCATCTGAACTGAATTTCACTTTTACTGTTTTCTTCTGATAGTTTTGTTAAATTCTGTACTTTTATTCTCTTCAATTCAATGTAGTTATACTGCTTAAATTGGAATTGTATTAGTTTTAAAGTTAATCTCTTTTGCCTAACTTCAATAGGCTATATTTAATGACTTACAGAATTGAAAAGAACAAAAATCTTGATGTCGAGTCCATACTCCATAAGGCTTAGAGACTTAAGAGTGTGTTCAATTCACTTGATTTTTATGCATTTGAATTTATCTGACCTTGACTGGACTTATTAGAACTTGTATGGGTTGTAAATTGAACTTTGGCAGTCCTTTTTTCCCCAAACTTAACTATTTGAACTTATATTTCCTGAAATTTTCTTATCTAAACTTATTAATCGTTAATTCCGTGATTGAATTCACTTTGTCCGTAAGTGGAATTAATGTGAACAAAACAGGTCATTGGATGGCTGTTGGCTGTTTCTGGTGGGCATTAATGCTAATGATAAATTGCATGCTTGTTGGATTGTATGTGAATTACTTCTGGTTGCTGATCAGTTTTCCACCCTTATGCAGAGTGGAAAAATAATACGGGTGCCAAAGGTCCCTAGGAATGGGTCAATAAAAGAGACTGAACGCTCGGTTTTGTCTGAGCATGAATGCAGCTTATGGAAAGATGTTGAAGCTATTGTTACATCCCCAAACAAAGAGGTCGCTGAGCAGATGTATGTGCAATGTGTGATGATCCCACTGTTAGGATCAGAGTTTGTTGATCCTGGGGTATGTTGACTTATGACTATTGTCTATTGCTAGTGTATTTTGTGCATGTGTGTATTTGGTGCATGTGTAATTTCAGTTTGTCTATGCCCTGTTTGTTGGGTCAAAAACTTAAGTTGGTGAAATTGCTATAATAAAGGCCATCCCTAATGTTGTCATGAAGAATATTATGTCGATTTGTTATGCATGGAAATTCTGTGGTTGTGTGTTTAGACTCTAAAGTCTACATGAGACTGTGCTTAATGCTTATCTTAGAGTTAAACTAGCGTCTGTTTTGAAGCATATTGAAGAATAAAACGAAGAAGGAAAATGAGTGATGAGTCTAATGACAACCACCTGTGAGGGATAAAGAAGTTCAAAATACTAGTACTTTTTTTTTTCTTTTTTCTTTTTTTTTTTTAAAAAAAAAATTAAACTGGCTTAAGTTGGTCTTGCAAAGACTGCTTAAACTTGAGGAGTTGAGGCCATTTTTTCTTTCCCCATTTTCTTTTTAATTACATATTCAAATCAACTGTAGAGGATGTGATAATATAATTTTCTCTATATCATTATCATGCTTTTGATCCACCATCATCCTTCACTACAACACTTAACCAGCCATGAAAAATATCTTGATGTTAAGGTTTTGCGGAAACCTTAAAGAAATGTGCATCAAATTTGTACAACTAGTATTACTCTTTGGACATTATTGTGATCCGCTCATTTTAAGACTCGGGAAATTGTAGAAGTAGAAGCGCTGACGAAATCTTGGTTTTTGCAAGCTTGCAGGTAAAGATTCTTGTATCAAGGGAATTTCTGGAATTGGTTGAAAGAAATGTTCTCTCCCAGCGCCCTGGTTGGAGAGTTAGTGCTGCCAATGTGGATTGCGGTGCTGATTCTGTGCTGCTAATGTCAGATCATTCAGTATTCCCCCAAGGTAAGTAGCACTAGGAAACAATATAAATTTCTTTATTTTTTCGCTTCTCCATTTCTTTTTTATATTTACACCGACCTGAGTTTCCCTTATGTAGCAAGGTCAGAAAAGTAGAAAAGTAGTGCATACCTGAGTTTCACTTTAGATACAATCGTATTCCTGTCTGGTGTTATATTGATGAATGCAATGATATATGTAGCCTTAGTCTATATCATGTTGCTACTTGTTTGATAGAGCAAAGGATATGACGAATTATGTTATCACTTTCAGAAAACATGAGTTTATATGTTATCAACTTATCATAACATTATTTTATCCAAGTAATTTGTCAAATAAATTTGAGATTTAGATATGGTATTTGATTATGAATACAGTGTGTTATAGCTTGCTAGGGTTTTGGATGCTATAAATCCTTCTGATTGCTTCTTCCAATTCGGAATAGTTTGAAAACTTTGATTTTATTTCACTGACTTTTGTCTTTGTAAGTTTGTTCTTGTCATAGAGCAGACATTGTGCTTAATATGTTTGTGTTTTGTTTTTTTCTTTGCTTTTTATTTATTTTTTTTAATAAAAAAAAAGTGACTACTCGTTGCTTGCTTCAAATTACCTTCTTGATCATTCTGTTTGGTTTTCTTGTAGGCACATCTAAAGGAAAACCATGCCTGTCCGTGGAAATTAAGGTGGTTTAAATTTCATATGACAGTACTCATTTTAATGACTAATATAATAGATTTCATTCTCAATTAACTAACCCAAATTAGTAAAAATCTGATCTTATTACTAATAAGAACTCTATTGTCTCCCATGAGTAGCCCAAGTGGGGATTTCTTCCATCTTCGAGCTTTATAGCTGATGAAAATGCCATCAAGAAGAATGTATCTCGTTTTAAAATGCACCAAGTCCTTAAATTGCAACAACAAAAGGTAACCCTCATTACTTCTTTTTGCATGATCTTTATTCAAGGAGATGTAATCAAATAGTGATATTTTTGCATATGCAATGTGCCAATAGATAAATGCCATTACTTTCTACCTGAGATGACTTTGATGCTGATCATTTGGTATTCCTGATAGTGAGACATGGCTCTATTTATATTTCAGATACAGCAATTGAGCGATTATGACCCATTGGATTTATTCTCTGGATCAAGGGAGCGAATACATAAAGCATTTAAGGCTCTCTTTGCAAATCCACAGAATAATCTGCGGGTTTTTCTAAATAGCTCCCTAATATATGGGGGCATGGGGGGTGGTGACCAAGGGACAGATTTTGTTAAGGTTGAGGCATTTGAAGATAATCTTAAATCTTTCTTGCATGGAGAAAATGGTTTGCGTAAAAGGAATTTTGTGCATCTTGTAGGAGAGGCAATACTTAAATCCGGTGTACTAGACAGGCTACTTGAAGTCCAAAAGCTTGACAAATTTGATGTGGAAGGGGCAATTCATGCTTATTATGATATTGTTTCCCAGCCTTGCAAGATATGTAAAGATTCCGGTGAAGACAGGCAATTAGGAAAGTATAGCTCTCTGCATTCAATCCCTGTAGATGAAAGTCTGAAGATTGTAAGGGACTACTTGATAGCTGCAACAGCCAAGGACTGTAGTTTAATGATTAGTTTCCGTCCAAGGGAAGATGATGATCAAGAATCACACTATAGGACAATATACCTGGATTCAACAAAGCAAAGGTTTGATGTCAAGGTAAAGATCTATCCTGGTCTAATTTAAAGTTGTTTGCTTCAGTTGTATAATGTTGATATCACAGAAAAAGACCATATGATTGTATACCTGTATTCAACAGAGAAAGGTTCAGCAGTTAGCTAGGTTTAAATGAAGGTGTTTAATACGGATGATAATATTGATAAATTAATTGACTTTTCCCCCCCATTTCACCAGAATCTTGTAAATTTTTTATGTTCTAGGATCCTTCTACATGGCGCTTGACATATACCGTAGTTTGTAATTGGTTAATCGGATGCCTATTTGGTTATTTAATGGTATCAAGAATGTGTTAGGTTTACATATGCTTATTTACGCTAGTTTCTCATGGTCCTTTAATTTCATTCGTTTACTCTTTGATGATCTTATGTTCCGTGCACTGTTGCAGGCATTTTTTATCGACCTTGATATGAAACCCTTGAATAATATGGAATACTACTATGAGTTGGATCAGAAGATAGTCAACAGTTACAAGCAGATGGTCAAAGTAGAGCGTGGTGCTGCAAATGGGGGAACCATTGAGGGGTATGAAACTGGATATTGAGATTGAAAACACTTCTTAAAAGGTTTTGCTTGGTATTGATTGTTGAGGATTGCACAGTTCCATTAAAATCGACATAATTGTCCATAAAGCTGCTGTAACCTAGTTAACTCTTTAAGAAAATATTTGTTATCTTAGGCATGCTCGATTGCTCATGTCCAAATGTCTATAGTTTAGATTACAATATTTGATGCTCCTCGAGTCCTCGTGTTTAAATTTCATCTGTAATTTGTAAGATTTTGGTATGTATGTACAATATGTCAACATGTAATTCTTAATGTCTTTTCTTGGTAGTTGAACATTTAGTATTATCTCAACTATGAATTTCTGCCTTTCCTAAGTGTGCAATTTTATTGATCAGGGGCCGATGTTATTTAAGTGATCCAGATAAAGGAATGTAACTGTCAAGTATTTTATGATTCATGCAACAGGAGTTATAAGTTTGCGATTATTTCATTGTTTTTGTTTCTTATGCTTTCTCTATTAACCTTATTGTATCCATTAGCTTGATATTGCTACACGCTTACACTGAGGTTTTACTTGATATGTAGTGCTAGGACTGTGCCTCCCAATTCATTCATAGTGCTTGAGCAAGAACTGTAGTGTGAAATGGAATTCAGAGAGTTGCCCCTTGTAAATTGAATTATCTGTTGCCATGAGGGTCGGAGGAACTTAAATTTTGATGAATTATTGGTCATAGTTTGATTAGAGAACTAAAATTGACTCATATATGTAAGTGGGCGTATTACTAGCTGCTATGGTGATTCTTCTGTTGGAGTAATGTCTAATTTCATTATTTGCAGTTTGGACGTTAAATTTCATAACCGATTGTAGCTTTGCTCGGCTCATGATGAACTCTCGAGCATCACTGGGATGGAACACTATGCCACGGATAGCCTCATCAGGTTCCATATTTGGTGTTTAAATGCATATAAGTGACATATAGCGTCTGGCATTGTCATGACCAGAATTATTACTGGATACAACTGGTCTCTGAGTGATTGCCAAGATAAATTCTATAGGTAGAATCCCACAAACTTATTCTTGCTTGCGTCTGAGTGAAAATATCAGAAAAGAGTAGTGAACATGAATATATAAATGGGTTATCTAGTTTTTGTTCCTTTCCAACTTGTTTATTCTCCATTTGTGTATCTAGTTCTTTCAGAATTATGTCTATGGTTTGATCTTTTTCACCTATGGAGTAATCTTTTTGCATTATGTGCTTTAATTTAACTTGATATAGTGTGCAGCAGAATCTGTTTGTTATATTCTGTCGTTGTATGGAGTTATTTTACAGATTTTTCTGCTGATTAAAGTTATTGTTTTACGCTACATTAACAGATCAAAACTAATTTTACATAATACTTGTATTATTTTCTCAAGTTCAGAGATTTAAATTTAAGCGTCATTATGCTGTGTGCACTGGTTGTTTGGTATAGTATTAGCTAATCTGACTAGTTTTGGTTTGATGCAGAAAACTATAGTATCAGTGGATCTTCACTACTTAAAGTGCAGGCTGAAAGTGATGAAAATAATCGCACTTGTAAAAGGGGAAATTTCTATAGTCCTGAACCCATCCAAAAATACATTAATATTCACCGGAGAAGCTGATCCTGTATATATTGTTAATAAGCTGAGGAAATTCCAGAGCTCCGTCTATAAGTCAGTGTTGGCGCTTTGAAGGAACACTAAAAAGATGAGAAGGTAAGAGAAGAAACTAAAATGATGTGTATGGGTGCTAGTTTGCTGCATAGTTTTAGTTGCTATTTTGCTACCCAGTGTTAATTTTTTTCCCTGTAAACTGGAAAAATCTGATTCTAATCATCAAATGTTACCAAAAGAGAATGTGCATATATATTATTTGCAACTCTACTTGGTTCTTTATGCTGTTATCATAGAGAAATGTCAATTCTATGTCTACATTTGTGTTGCGCTTTTATAGGCCATATTTTCTTTACTTGCTGCTAGCTTGCTACTATCTCTGCCTGAACTGCTTGCTTTCACTGGATTTAAGGCTAAGCTTCTGCGAAGCACAAGGAACATTAACATGAAAAACAGGTTCTGTAAAATTTCGACCTATATCATTCTTTTCCACCATTAGTCATGCCCCTTAAAGTCCTCAATTTCTCATAACTGTACACGACACAAGGAACAAATTACATAAAAATACATGTAAGCTTTAAAGAAAACATCTCCCAGCATAACATAGAGCAGCTCATAGCAAGTAAACACAATATTCTGTCTTGCAGGAATCCACCAGAAGTGATAAGTATCAGATTCTTGTTTCTATGAACGCATAAATCAGAAATATATCTCAATCATCGTCTTCTTATTTGTGGTCAAAAATATACATTCAGTCAGTAATCTACTCAGTTATGGTTTTAAATTTAAGGTCTTGGCTAGCATTTTATTGTGGTGATGGTGAATAATCCAACCAGGGGTGATTCTAGGCATGTACAGGGTGGTTGATCGCATAGGCCTCCTAAGTATAACTACTATAAAAAGGCCCCAATATTTGAAATTTACTTGTACCCATAATCTATTCTTGAATTTTATCATTAAATAATTTATAATTTAGAAAACATTTTTCCTTATAGAAATGATTTTAGGGTCCAATTTAACAAAATTGCATCAGGTCATTTTCAGTGTTAGCATTTGTAGTCCCGCCTCCGAATCCAACTTTTAAGGGACATTAACGAGTCGCCTTGCTCAGTTTTGTTTGATTGAAATTGGAAATATCTTTGGGTAGGGATAAAATCATCATATGATCATATATATCATTAGGGGTGCTGTAGAAAAATCAGTAGATATCGTCCGCACCTATGAATTTCACTTGAGACGGGCAATCGCAAGAAATGTCAACAGTAGACAAACTAGAAAACACATGCGAGTACTAACTTTTCTCTCATTTCTTTTAATATTAACCTCAGGAGAAAAATATGAAACTCTATACTGTACAGAAAATACAGGAGGATCCTCTGTTAATTAAAAACTCTACCCCAATACACAACGCCGAGAAAGAGACCCAAAGAATATTTGGCAAGTTTCTCCCTGTAAACAGCAACCCTTTCTTCACCAGCAGAACCTTCTCCCCTGCAGATTGAATAATACACGTAAGCAATGTAAACTTAAGCAACAAACATCTAGGGAAAGTCCGCATTCACATCAATAGCTTAAGGAACAAGGTTTTTCAGGACTATATACCCGGAATCTAGCAGATTCTTGTGCGTCAAAGTATGCAAGCAAATCTTCCTGCCTCATCAAAGCTTCATGTAATGCCTGTTCATCAAACAATGATATAATAAACCACAAACACTTCAGACTTATTTAATTTTCCTGTAGCAGGACACAATAAGAGCTGCCCTTCGAGTTTTTTTCTATTCATTTTACATCAGAAAAACATTTCATTACAAACTAATAATTGTAACAAATTTACAATTAAGAGAGCTACCTTTTTGGTTGCAATCAATTCTGCTTCCAGAGCATCCACACGATATATTGCAGCATTTAGCAACTCCTCTTTCTCAGAAGGCATTTGCATTGGCTTTGTCTGTAATGTTTTTACATTCTCTTCAAGATCACTGAGCCTTCTGAGTGTAACTAAGCGAAATTCTGTCTCTGTCATGTCTGGACTCACTGACGGTTGTTGCAAATTCTCTTTAAAATCTGGTCCAAGGATATCATGAAGGTTGCGGGCAAAATTCAAAATAAACATGGGAACTTCTCGAGAAATTTTCAGCGTTGCTGATCGGAAGAAAGCAAATAAGGTCACAAAGAAGGCCACAACTGCAGCAAAAATTCGGAAATGACTTTGCTCTACGTCTGCAGATTGTTGAATTATTGTCTCTGCAATAAATTACACTAAACATGCTGAAAAATCAAATTAGACAATTATCTCACAAGCAAACAATAAAATCTAGTCCAAGTTGAACTAGTTCTTCCAGAAGCAAAAAAGGAAACACAACATAAAAAGAATTAAAGAAAAGAATGCAGCCCAACTATTAGTACGCAATAACAAACATACGACCATAAATAAATCATTTTGGATGAAATAGTACTCTTACACTTTAGAACTGGTATGCTAACCTGTGGATTGGTTAGACTGATCAGTGGAGACAACTCCTACAGATTCTGAATCCAAATGCTTCACAATTACAGGAACATGTTCATCATTATCAGGAAAGCCACCAGTAGAGCCACTATTTCTGGCTATCCGAGCCTGCAAAATATCATTTCCTGTCAGGATCTCCTCCTATGCCCTCTATCTTCAAAATACATAGAACTTTATCAAGTGAAAATGCCGCCCCCCACCCCCCCCCCCCCACCCCCACCCTCCCAAAACCTCCCCACTATTTCTGGCTTATCTGAGCCTACAAAATATCATTTCCTGTCAGGATCTCCTCCTTTGCCCTCTTATCTTCAAATTACATGAAACTTTATCAAGTGAAAAATCCCAACTCCACCCCCCTCCCCCCCCCCCCAGAAAAAAAAAAAAAAAGAGGAATAACAAAGGTTAAATTATTCTGGTTTAGGCCAAATTTTTTAAAGTATACTACCAAATGCCTGTTCAAGACAATCAGAATTTTCTTATGACTGGCAGCAGAGTTGGGCATCGTGTCGTGTCGGGCTTCCGCAGCCGTGCCTCGCCGTTCCGGGTCACTAAATGGCACACCCCTAGCCCACGGCACGGTACGGCCCACGTGCCTGGCGGGCCGGTGCCAGGCCGCGGGCCAGCCCATTATTTTTATTATTAATTAATTAATTTTAACGGCAAGGTCACAATATAGTGACTTTTTGTACTTTAGGGTTACAATGTAGAAAGTCATATATGTTAGGTCACAGCGTAGAAAAGTGAAAAAAACAAGCTTACTATGTAGAATTTCCCTATTATTTTTATTTATATTATTCATAGTTCTTTATATTATTATGGTTCTTTTTATTATTTTTATTTTTATAATATTTCTTTTTATTGTTTATATTTTTATTATTTATAGTTTTTTTTAATTATTTTTATTATTATAGGTCGTGCTGGGCCGTGCTGACGAGCCAAAAGTTCGTGCCTTCCGCGGGCTCGTGCCGGGTTTGTGCTGAATTTTTATTTTTTTGTTCACGGCACGGCCCACGGCCCCCTCGTTCCTCGTGCCGTGCCGCTAGCGGGCTCGTGCCGTGTCGGGCCGCTACCGTGCCTGTGCCACCTGCGGGCCAGGCCGGGCCATGCCCAGCTCTATGACTAGCTATGCAGCTTTAGAATTTAGATATCACTCTTTATGAATAGGCAGCTCTTAATGTTCAGAGATATATCTTGTGCAGTATTAAGAATCAGCCTACAGCCTCTACCTAGACAAAACTGACGAGGAAATAGTAATGGGAGGAGGTAAGGTCGAGTTTTAAGAAAACCAGGTTGAAAGAGCCTAAGAATATAAAATTCCAATAAAAACATTAGTGCAAAATATTAACTTAATTTAATGGAAGTCAAGTATATTAGATGTTGGGTACATGAGGGCTTACTTCTTCATCCACTGGCATCAATTTTAACTCCAAAGAAGCCCTAGGTGCTCTAGAAGAAGAAAATTCTTCAACTTCAGATCCAGACTCTGCTGTTGATGTGTCATGATTTTTAATCTGGTCAAGCAAAAATACATAAGTAACATAAGGCAAACAAATAATATGCAAACAAAACTGTAACAAATTTTTATGTACCCACAGAGGATTCTATTCGAGAAATTTAACATACCATCTTGTTATAAGCAATAACTCTGCCTTCACTGTTTGATATAGCTACTTCGGCTTCGCCAGATTGAATCAACTGCAGGTAATCAATCAGAATTCAACAAGTCAAAAACTTAAAAATTTGGCAATTTGAAAATACAGTCATAGAATTTGCACGTGAATGCTCATTTTTAACGACCTTTAAGATTTCAGGATCTTTCCATGGTCCCTTGTCAGACCTTACACAACCTCCTTGATCTGCACAATTGCATGTACCGCCAAGAAATTCAGGTAATTGGCTGTATGAGGCAATCAATTTAAACAATAAGTAAAGCTAAATAGGTAATATTCAGTAGAAGGTTGACCATACAAAATGACAACCAACATGGGTATCCAGTGAGATTACCTTTTGTCGATGATCTCAAACAGTTTGCTCTGATATTTGGGGCCAAGGACCTGACAAGGATATGAAAATCAAAATTTTCATATAACTAAAAGGTGATTAACTAATGGATCTTGGTTGATAAGCATATTTAAGCACTCTAATATTTTACATGAATTTTGGATGTCGTATGAGGATCAAGAAAAGGCTTGATTACATTCCAGGCCAATTTAAAGCCATTGCCAGCATTAATGATATACATTCGGTAAAGAGTCTGCAGAAATGGCATACGCAACAAACATAAGAAACAACACAGGTAGGTGGTAATCAGGTACATTAAAATCATTGTCATTGAATTCAACAAAACAGTTCGTAGCTACTCAACATACCTCAGGATAGTTGTCGTTATCAATTTTTTGTAGCCGCATTATCAGTTCACGAGCAGGTTTTGTTAGGTTTTTTAAGCCCTGATGATAAGTTAAGAAAATAAATTGTTGCTCTTTTTATGCACCTCTCAAGACAAAAGACCTGTGCATTATGCCCACTGATTATTGAACAGATAACAAGTGAAATAGGCAACATACCACGCCTTGAACATCGAGAATAGTCGTATTTGAATCTATATGCCTTTTTGCAGCAATGGAACAAGCTGGATATTTCAGTGCAAAGCACCTTTCAAAATCTTGTGCATGATATTTGAGGTATCGTTCCATTGTAGTTACTTGCATAAGCTTCTCTGTATCAACCTTTCCCAGTAGGTAAAGATAGACAGGCCGCCCATCTTTGTCCACACCATGAAATCCCTGGGGATAATACTTTAAGACCTCGTCCAACTCATGGTACTCAAAATCCTGACAGAAAGCAAACAAGAAGTCATTTTTTTAAAGGATTGAACAAATAACAGAGGAGTAATCCATGCTGCCAAACTATTGAGGCAGCAGAAGGCTTGGGTCGCTGTGCAACTACTCAGATCAATGCCAATAATTTAAACACTGACCTCAAGGATAGTGTCGGCACCAAATTCTTTTCTCCACTTGAGCATATCAACCCACATCTGCTTTGCCTTCTCAATGTCAAACTTTCTTGCCTTCAAAAACCTGCAAGGATGAATTTTCAAGAAACAAATATATCATTCAGAAGAATATAAACATTCCATTTTATAAAATAGACACCAAACAATAGCTGCTAAACAAAATATCCAAAGTTTTCAGGCAATCATCAGCAGTTAGTCAACAAAAAGCAGTTTGTCTAAGCAATTCATTCACAATACAGAAGAAGACAGCAACTTAACTGCAGTCATTAGATCACAGCACAGAACTTTTATAGGGAACAGAAAAGCCATAATAGAAGACCGTGGTATAGCCTATCGATATCATCACCAACTAAAGAACAGATTACCTCAGCAAGGCGTAATAATTATCATGTCTTGCAGGTAGTAACTCATCCGAAGCCAATGCTTGTCGAAATGCTTGCACAGCCTGCACTTCCTTAACATCTCGTACATCCTTTATAGAAACAGAAGGAAGGCCCTCAACCTTCCTCTTGCCTTTTTTCTTGCTGAGTGAACGCCTTATTTTACTGGATGCGTTAATTGCTCTCTTTTTAAAACCACCCATCTTCTTCTTCTTGTCATCTTCTGATATCTCAACATCTGATTTCCGCTCTTTTCTTTCACGACTTGACGAGCCTTCAAAACCTGCAAACATTATATAACACTTAGTGAACTTCTGTTACAATGTTTCATATCTTTGAATAAAAAAAATACAAGCTATAATATCACTTCAATTGGCTTGTCAGATAAAATGCTCTTCTCTAAGGACAGGTTGGATATAGATTAGGGAACTGCTAATATATTAAGTTCCGAAAACATGGTCTAGAACAAGCTAATATCCTTAAGTATCAATGTAAGCTTTTAATTCTATGTATCACAACCATGTGTAAACCTTTCAAGTAACCTTAGTAACTCTTTTCCCTCTACTGCATTCGAAGTACCACTTATGCTAATACTTGAATAAAGAAAATAAAAGTTCATAGCTACAAGGCTATACTTAAGCATCAATGTAAGCTCTCGATTCTACGACATATATCTTTCAAGTATACTTATTAACTCGTGCTCCCCTACAGCATACTAACTATGTTAATACTCATATAAAACATGATTACACCTCCAAACCCGAGCTTGATACAAGTGATCTGTGATCATGAATGGAGAGACCATCAACAGAGAAATTAACAGTCTTTTCATACTATAAGAAATTACTAACACGGTGATTCTTAACAGAAAACATAACCTAACTACAATGCTACTCCGGTCAGTAACATACTTATCTATTTACAAGACACATGAAAAATGCATCTCAATACTGTAAAGTATAGATGACAACCTTTTCCTAACATCCCATAATTTCAGACCACCCGAGAAAAATGATGTAGACGGAATTTGATCTCAAGTCTCGAATTGTACTTTTAGCTAACTAGACATCCTCTCATAGACAACATTGAATAGCACATTACATAATATTGCAAAATTACAAGGGAAAAAAAAAATTAATCAAAAAAATTAATCAAAAAACACATAATTTAGAATTTAAATTATGCATGATAATAATAATTAATTACTCAAAAGGGCAAAAAAATCTAAAATTGGGGATTGAGAAAAAAAAAAAAAAGAATAATTGAAACTTACAAGGACGAGCAAAGTCAAGTGGGCCAGACAAGCTGGAATTCCTCCCTAACTCCATTCTTTAAACTTCAACAAATTTTCGATTTCTCCATTGATAATCTTCAAAAAAAAAAAAAATAAAAAAAAAAAAAAAAAAAAAAAATAATCATCAAAATTATATTACAACATTCAATTTCACATAATATGTAAATGAATAATAATTATAATTTCATTAAAAAAAAAAAAAAAAAAAAAAGATAAATACCTGGAATTAGAGAAGAGAGAAAAAGAAATGCAAAAAGAAAGTGGAGTTAGTAGATTGTAGAAAATTCAAAGAATCCCCAATTTTAATTTTTGTTTTAGGCCGAAAATTTCAAAAATTTGAAAAAATCAAAATACTAATTAAATAAAATTAGTTAGGAAAAATTGAAATGATAGCAAAAAAAAAAGTTAGGGTTTAAAAGAGGTATGAATTTGTGGCAGAGAGTTTCACGGTTTATAGTTTGGTAATGGAAATGGTGGTATTTGATATGTTGAGGGTGACACGCACTCAAAGTGGGTCCCATTTTGTAATTGCTTTCAATGACACGTTTGCTTTCCCGATTGCCTTACCGTTTTTATTCCCGCCTCTTTTCTCTTTCTTTTATTTATTTATTATGGTATTTCTAGATTTATGGAACTTTAATTTGGAGTAAGTGTAATAATAATAGAGGTGAGGTGGATGTCTATTAGTATTTATAATTGGGCACATTTTTGGGTGTTGGTTAACTTTTTTCCCGTTTATTGCTAGAAAATAATTTATTTATTTTAAAAAAAAAAACAATTTCAAGAAAATAATTTCGGATAAGATAAAATAGGAAAATACTAGTAAAAAAAAAAGGGAAAATAAGTTTAATATGAGTTATTTTCATCTTATAACTACAACAAGTTTTAAATAAAATCTAATAGGTTCTACCAATTTATTTTGTTTAACTTAAATATGATTTCAAGGCTAATTAGATGTACATTAACATAGAAAGCGGAGCTTATAAACTCTAATTAGTTATAGGTCAATTAAGTTTAATTGAGAACACACTTAAAAATAGTTCACAAAAGTTGTGGAAATCAAATGTTTAGAGTATGTTATATGTATCTTGGTTAAGACTAGTCAATTTAAAACGGCTAATAGTCAGGTAAAATCTTATTAGGATCCGATTGTTTTTACATCGGTTGTCAAATACATTTTAATGAAAACCCGAGTGATTTTAGTTGTATACTTCGTATATATTTTCAGGTTGGAATGAACCAATTTGGGTGAGATTTAGGTATGAGATACCAGTGGGCAGTAGATAATTGTAGATTAGGTTAGCATTATCATATCTAATTCAACTATTTTTCTCCTTTTTTACCGCTTCTTCCAACTTCTTACCCTTTCTATTTCAGCATGATGAGATTAATTTTCAAAAGCACTAATATATCATACAATTAAATTATATTTTACACTATATTATTGTAATGTACTCATACTTTAAAGGTGATTACAGATATTCTCCATATGCTCTAATTTAACTTCATTTCATTTATTAAGAAGTAGAAAATATAAGCTTAGGGAAAAAAAAAAAATAGTCAAACACATATGAATTGAAGAAAATAAAGCTTAAAATCCTTGAAAATAAAATAAGTTATTATTAAAACTTATTACTCTCTATATAGATTACATTGGAACTTATTTTATTTTAATTGTTAATTGAAGTTGAATTGTTTTTATAATTATTCTTTGATTAGTTTTTTTTTTTTTTAGAGAAAAAAAAAAAAAAAAAAAAAAAAACTTTAATTAGTTATATGAACTTATCTTATTTGATTTATTAACATTTACAAGTATATGTGTTATTAAACAATGCAATTTCAAAAAAAATTTGTTATTAGACAACATAATTTGTATAACTTGTGAACTTAATTTTTAAATCTGGTACGGATAGCAAGAAACACGATAGCAATTCACTAAAGGGCCGTTTGGTTCGCAGTAATAATCAAAGGGAATGGGATTCCATGGAAATTATTTGTTGTTTTTTTTTCCATTTCTATCATTCCCTTTCCCCTTTAATTACCCAAAAACCTTCTACTCCCATTCCCCCACCCCCCCTAGCCTTTCCCATTCCCTTTCCCCAACCACCCACCGTACCCACATCAGCCACCCTCACCCAATTCTCGCCGGAACGTCGTCGCCCCTCACCGGAATGTTGCCGCCATCCCCCGACCCTCGCCGGAACCTCGCCGCCCCTCCTCTCACCCGAAAATCATTCCCTCACCCACGCATAACCCTCCCCCTCCACTTAGATCCGTCGGTAGCACCTCGCCGACCCCCGCCGATGATCGCATCACCTTCGTTGGGGTCCACAATGGCAGAGATCGGAACCTTCTAGGAGGTTCCGATCATGGGTTGGAGGTTCAGTGTTTGGTTGATTTAGCCACAGAAAATGGGTTTGGGAGGTCTTCGATGGAAGATATGGCCGAAATTGTTCTGGGTTTTTCTGGAATTGCTAAGTCCAGAGAGTTGGGAATGAGTGATTGGGATCAATTTTGGTTGTCTAATGAACAGGTTCAGTATGCTTGTGTGGATGCTTATGTTTCGTTTCTTCTTGCCGATGCTCTTGGCTATGGTTATGATGATGATGATGATGATGATATGATGATGATGATGATGATGATGGGTATGATTACTATTATTGTTATGATGATGATGATGATGATGGTTATTATTATGATGATGAGTATTTGGACTATGATGATTTCTGCAATCCATTGAATTATAATAGGGATGGAGAGTATGATCCAGATAATTGCAACCCGTTCAATTTTTATCTGTCAGATTTTGAAGATGAAGATTAATTCTGAATTTAGCTAACTTATACTAGTATGATATGATTATTAAGAACATTTTGATAGTTGGCAAATAATGAAGGAAGTGGTGTTGTGGTGGTGCTTGGGAATGAATGATTCCTTAGGTTTTTTTTTAACAAACATTATGTTAAATTGTGAGGGTTTCATTCTATTTCTTTCATTCTCTTTCTACATTTCATTATGATTCCCCTGTGCGAACCAAACGACCCCTAAATATTTTAACCCTCTTTATATATATATATATATATATATATATATATATATATATATTTTTTTTTTTTTCCTTTTTTTAATGGTAGACATATACTTTTATATTTAACGCTTAAAATCTCTACAAAAGTAAAAAATTATGCTAACTCTTAGAATCTCTAATGCTACCTAATCGTCAAAGTGTCGTGTAATCTTTCAACTATTTCGCATAATTTTGTTTTCCTCATTGACAAAAATGTCAAAAATTGTTAGAAAACTTGAAGCAACAAAATATAGCAAAATACTAGCAAAAATGTATTTTCTATATTTCTTAGACAGAATTAAAGGAACACATGGGGCCCATTTTAGTGACTTAAAGTACAATACGTATATTTAATGACAATTGGTTACAAAATGACCATTTATCCATTTTGCCACTAGAAATCCAACACCTACTACCATTTTTGATATTTTCATTAACATGACTTCAAAGGAGATTATAGAATTGATTTGGCACCATGAACTTTTTAAAAAGAAACTAATTAATATCATATGTTGTTAATTAGTCATTTAACTATCATTTATACTGAAATTATTTGTCAAAAAAACTAAAGGAACAATGACTTTTCTTCTACTATTGAAGAAAGGGTCCATCAAAATATAAGAAAGATCAATGTGTGGATGCTTTAGAAAGATTCGAAGATTTAGCTATCTAAATGTACGGATTTTCTTGTTCTTTTTATGATGTCCTACTCAACTTCCTCCTGTCATGCATTGGCAAGAACTTAGTCAGTCAACGAACTCGACCGACAGTGTAAACAATCATAAATCTCCATTATTGTATATTCTACTAAATAATACTTTGTGTAGTGGTAAAAATTGTATCTTACAACCTTAAAATCAATCTCCACTAGAGACACTTTTAAAGTATAGATTTTATTATCCCCGACCCTCCCAAGAGGTCTTGCACATTAAACCAGGTCAGTTGCCTTGAACAAGGTTCCAATCTGGTAACACGTCTTACCTAAAACATACAACACCATGGATGCTTGTACAAGTGATTCTAGAAGAAGAGAAGGATACGGAAAATATCTCTCTTATCTTGGACAAAATCCTCCCACCTAAAAGATCAGCAAGAAGATTATACTAAGTTCCTTTCTTAAGATTATGGGCTTACTATTATTAAACATAATTAACATTAGAACCTTCCAAGTAGTACCAACTCCCAAGCAATACTATGTACTCTATGTGTGTATGACAGCAATCCAAACAAAAAGAAATCCAATTACACATCATTTTAAGTTTAAGACAGTCTGAAAGCATATATTTCCAGTTTACCAACGGAGTGTCATATCCATAGCCTATGCAACATTCAACATTGCACAGCGATTCATGTTGTTCGTGTTTGAATTACAGCCTAAAAGTGAAGGACATACCAATACAACCTTTAGCCTGAAGCATACTCAGAGTAACAGTAAGTTCCATTATCATGGGAGTAAAGGTTGTTCATCTATAGCTACTATTCACAAATATGATTACAGGATTTATTAACACAGAGAACACTAAAAAGGGCATTTCGATCCGCTTAAGGAACCAGCATAATCTTCAGCTTCATAAAATTATATACAATGTACATTATTTGAATTCTGCAAATCTGCATGAACTAATACCAAACAAGTTATTAAAGGAATTGACACAAAAGAAATTGCAGTTTTACATTTCTACCAAAGGAATTGACTTAGAAAATTAGTACCGATTAGCTGTTGTAAAAAGAGGTATTCATTTACCTGTCATGCCCAGTTTCTCTTAGCCCGAAGTTGGGTGAGTTTGTCCCTCCATTGAGCTGCCAGAACAGCACAACCATGAGAGAACCAAAAAAAATAATTAGAGGGCTTTAAAGGTATTCATTTCAGAAGATGAAATGTATCAAGCAGGGTAAGCTTATTAATATAACAAAGAGAAGCCTATGCTAAATTTCTTCAAGTATAAAAGCTAGTCTCAGATGAGACTGAGACATGCTGTATGTCAACCCGCAACAACATAATAAATCACTTTACAAGTGCTCCGTATATAGGAGTCAAATTAAGTTTTTGCTCATGAAAGTTGGTGAAAGCAAAGTCAATTTAAGAGCTTAGGCATGTAAAAATTAGAGTTCTGAGATCTTGTAGCACCAACTCACCAAGGTATCAACAATCAACACATATGACATGTAAACACATTTAGTGTGTTCTAAGGCTGTGAATTTTGTTAAAAAGCTCCCTGTACATTCTTCTTATGTTACACACTTACACAGCACAGGGTTAGCTTCCACCTAAATTTATGTGCAGTTGAAAATGTGGAGCTAGTTACAAACAGATGTACTAACAGAGGAACTCTGATACACAAATAGATGGGATAAAAGGCAATCATCATACCTGCTTCTTGATAACGCTCCTCACAAGCAGCATTAAGCATGTTGCGCAGCAGGTTAAATTCTGTTGTTTCTATACATGGCTGACCATTAGGCCTGGATCAGGGCCCAGAAAAATTAATACACAGTTTGTGCTCCACAGAATAAATCAAAGTATAAAAAACCATATCCCACACTGATTGATACATCATTACATACAAATTACGAAGTATGCATCAAAAAAGCCAAGAAATTTAGTAGTGCTCTTCTACTGTAATGCCACAAACCTCATGGTAGAGCACATTTTGCAGAACAAACATGTGCTTGCTTAAGTGAACCTCAAAGCATAAAATAGATTTTTGAAAAAAAAAAATGTTTTCTTGTAGAACCTTGATATTCTCTATTATTCCAATTTCATTCATTCGGCAATTTTTCTTGATAAATTGCCCAAAATAAATTAAAAAATAAACACTACATAGTAGAAGAAGTATATTTCACAAACATAAGTTTACTCTTTCATCTCATCTTAAGTAGGTATGAGATACGATGATATAACGTCCTCCAATCCACCTCAAACCATAATAATATGACTAATTTAAGGGAATTTGGGTCTTTGTTATTAGTTTAAGGAACATGGCTCCCCCCTAAAAAACTTTTTTCTATTCACCCAAAATAAATAAATAAAAATTTTAAAAAAAAAAAATATCAGTCGACATAAGTTTAATTGGTAGGATATCAGTTTTGATCAATATGAGGGTTTTTTTAGTTAAATCAGTTTTAATTGGTACAATTCAGCTTAAATCATTAATTTCATACCAAAAAAAAAAAAAAAAAAAAAAAAAAAAACAGTTCAAACAGCAAAATTCAGTAGAAATAATTTAAGTTCGGGAAAAATAAGGTGAAAGAGAAGTAGGGTCTAAGAGACAGCCAGGTGTTATTACTTTGATGGATTGTGTCTAAGCTGTTCAGCTATGTTACTCAGACTCTTCATTTACCTCAGGTACCCGTGTCGGACCTTCGAC
This sequence comes from Chenopodium quinoa, assembly GCF_001683475.1. NCBI lineage: Eukaryota > Viridiplantae > Streptophyta > Magnoliopsida > Caryophyllales > Amaranthaceae > Chenopodium > Chenopodium quinoa. Next base: position 468,775 of record NW_018744676.1, read on the forward strand.
ACTCGGACATGGGTATGACACTTGGACACTTTATTTTAGTTTCAAAATCATAGATTTTTTTTCACAAAATAGCCGAGTCAGACACTTGGACACGTATCCGTGTTGGACACGGGTACCCGAGTCCGACTAACATAGCTGTTAAGCTCATTGCAACAACTTCAAGAGTAGATGGACAAAAGTAAAATTTGTGCATGCAATGAAACTGGGACAATACAGTGTTTGTTTCCATAATATAACCAGTTATTAAGCTCAATGAACTCTAGTCCATAGCCAAAGAGAAGGGCCCTGAACCTGAGCCAAAATGATACGGAAAATAACCTACCGATCCAATTCCGTGAATGACATGACATCTGATGCAAGGCCCACATTTATCGTCTTTGGAGATTCAACTATCTTCATACCATCACTTTGAGCCAGGTTCCTGTTTACTTGTATAGGCACCTGTGTAGATACAGATAAGCTTCAGAGTAAAGCTTAAAAGCTAATTAGCTTATAAAGGTTTGACACACTATGTGATATGTATGTTTTAATCGGATTTGCCTGTACATAACACTACATATTCTTGCTCAAAGAGATCTTTGTAGTGAAAAGTCAATAACTTTACATTAGTTGACTGACTTCTTTTAATATAATATAAATTTCTTCCTTCTCAACAGAAAGCATGTTGTAGTAGATGATGTGTTAGAAGCGGTAGGTCAACTTTCTAGTGTTGATATATAGTAAGAGCTCAATACTACAGAATATTATACTCCATATTACTTAGCTCATTTTATAAAATGGTCAAACCAACAGTTGGACCGTTGGGGAAGCATATACATCAACATCAACGTTGAGTAAATCCATTATAGCGTACGAGGAAACCAAATTAAAAATCAGGGTATCAGATCATAGGTGCATCAGACTTTTTTCCTTGCCAGAAACAATGCAAACAATATTGTGTGTGTTGCTTAACAGAAACTATTTACAGAAGGTCCAATAATGTGAAGACAAGTTGAGATATCAATACAATACATCATAGCATAAAAGATAGGCATAACACTGATATCAGTAAGCTAAAATTATATAGATCCGAAATCTGAAGTTCTGAACTGATATACCAAGGATATCAGGCAACTAGCACTGAACCTAAGCAAAAAGTAACAAAAGAATCCAGTAGTTGGCAAGATTCCAAAATCAGAATCTTTCAAATAGTGCTCAGAAGGCAGTACAAAAGGGTAATGTTACTTTTTTTTCCATGGCTAAACAAAAAGATAGCATCCCAAAGGCTCCAGAAGAGTGACTAAATTGGAAGAAAATGTATGTACCTTGCATCTTACAGCAATATTAATTGCATCTGAAGGTCGAAGGTCAAAACTGATACATTCATCTTCATTATCAACCTATATCAATGACTTTCCACGATTAATTCATTATTCTTCACTAGAAAGAGTAAACTATAAATGTAAACATAATCATATACATGCCTTTGTGAGATATAACTGAGCAAAATATGCTTCATGGACTCTCTTAGTTACACGGACAAGTTTGACCTGCAAAAATGCATCTAAGAAATATGCTTTGTGGGGTTTAAAAGATAGAATTTCACTTTCCACCAAATAACTAAACGGGGAGAAGATATTTATATAACCCACTTACTACATATCCCATCTTCTCAATCATTTCCTTCATAATCTGATACATTGTTGGCCTAGCCTGCACATTTCATCAGAACATTTGTGATTAAACTAAAATAACCATAACTGCTGTAGCTGATTAACTTCACAACAAAACTGAGTTGCATTGAAGAATAGACACATACAATATGTACATTACGGATAGCAGCCATGAGCAACACACTAGGCATCTCCACTGCAAGAACACATAATTTGGACAGCTATCAAATTGATTTAACAGAATTTAAAGAATGCATAGATCTGTTAGCAAAGAGGTCTATGTACATACAAACAATTATTGGTAGAAGAAGACCCGTTCCATCTTCCATTTTAAGCACAATGGCCGGATGAGGTGCATAATCTGGAAGGTGGCCACCTTGAGGGCTGTTATGGACACATTTTAAGAACCTGCCATCTCTCATCTTAATTGTGAAACCATCTGAACCACTTTTCACCTCAACTACAATAAAGCAATACAAAAATACTGATTAATAGTATGCTCAAAATAATACGTGAAGAAATCTCAATCTAGAAACAGGCAACACATTATTCACCAAAGCATCAATAAGGAAGGCATGCAGAATTGACTTTTTTATATACTGTATTTACAGCTTCAAGTGCATCTGGAATACAACAAAGGTGAAAAATTAGATATGACAAGAGAATGCAAGTTAGCTCTCCATTTACATAATTTACTGATATTCTAAGAAAATATGTTTATAACCCTTCTCCCACAATAATCCAACGGTCCAATGAATTGATAATGGTTACAAAAGAGACAGAAAGTGAGAGACTACTGATTAATACTCAGTCGTAAGAAAACAAGCTTGTGCATAGAGCTATTAGCTGCACATTAAAAGACATTCAGCACAATGATAGGCTCATACTATCCTTTGGCACTTTTGAAAGTTAAAAAGCAAGATACATTGTAGTACCTATAGACGAAAACCAGACACAAATTAGCAAGCAAGAATACCAAAGTATAAGATGAATTAATAAAGTTTATATACCCCACTTATGGGATTAAGGCTTTGATTGATTGATTTAATGAATTTTATATAAGACCATTACTATGCCAACAATCAATCTCGTGAAATGGTAATGAGAGTACATCCTACCAGCTTCAATTACACTGGAGTTGACATAATCCTCATCATTTTCCTTTTCTGCTCTGTTACCACTTCCATTGGAAGACGAACTAAAAGTGCAATGAACTGTACCAAACCTTCGGATATTAATTGGGCGCGTAAGCATGCTCGCATTAGTAGATCGTTGACGTACACTTTTATAACCCCAAAATGCACTTCTGAACATGGCATCCTTCATCAAAGAGACACTAATTGGTGCTTGGTAAACACCGACCTGCTTAGCACGAATTGTAGGGCAAACGACTGGTCCGTGTAATGACCCCATCTCCTACTTCCAAGTCCTGATATCAACAACCGTCCCAACAATTTTACTACATGAACAAGTTTATTATAACTTACAAGTAACCAAAAAGTATTCATGACTAAACCAGTAAACTATCATCAGAAATTTCGCCAACAATTAACCATTTCCTACTCAACTTAAGCTAGCAACTAGCAAGATAAGACATAGCCGAATCTTGATAACTACTTCATAAAACACAAAATAGATTTCCCACTTAGTACTATTTCAAAGCTTTCCAGAAAAAAAAAAATGTTCCTTCATTTTACTATACTACTACAACAACTAAGTTTTCACACTTTTTATAGTGATACCCTTCTGGACCACAAGTCTGATACACAATCTTTTACAGAAAAACAGCCAACAAAACAGTGAATACTCATCACTTATAACCCACAAAGGCAACAACATACTTCATGCAATAAGCAATATTATTCAATCAATTACAACTCCCATGTGAATTAAAAGTCTCGGGGATGATACCCAAGACCTAGGATCAAATCCATCTACATCACTGACTTTTATGGCTCCCTACAAACCAAAGGTCCAAAGTAGAAACATAGTAACAAGAGAAGCTTAATCATCTATATCCCATCAAGCATAATTGATAATAGTGCAAATTTTGGACATAAAAAACTTCAACTTTCTATTTATTTCCTAAATATTTTCTAATATTCACTTATTTTTAACCTGTTGTTGCAAATTAGTCAATTAAATCAAATTACAAAATATGGATAAATTGTTCAGATTCCAGCATCAAACCTGTTAAAAAAGAGAAGCTTTGAAGGAATCTGGGAATTTTATGACGATCAAAGAGCGTGAGATTCTTCTATTTAAGACCTCAACGATCAATTTCCTGTAAAAAAAACAATAACCCAATTTCGAAAAATTCTAAAATTGAAAAGGGTGTTAGATCATACTGTAGTCAGTGGTAAGAAATTGGGAAATTTTGATGGGACCATGAGAACAAAATTAAGGCTATTATTTGAAGAGTGAAATTAAAATCGAAAAAAAAAATGGAATCAAAGTGGAGAAAGGTGGGTTTTTTTAAGAATGGACCGACGAAAATTAATCAAGCAAAGTAGATAAAATTGGATAAGAGATTCCTCGGCCCCCTTTTTTTTATTTTTTTTTTCTTGGGAAGATATTTTTATATTTCCTTATATAGAGGACACAAATGAAGAATTATCTGTTTTTCAAGTTTAATTTGCTCAATGACACTTTGCACCCTCAATAATTGTTGACAATAATGGAATGGTAATTGTGTTGACTTGTAAATAGACGAACAAAAAAAATCGTGAAGGTTGAGGTCTAGTTGGGACTAATTTTATCCGACAGAAATATGAGTTGTGTTGACTTATAGGTTTAGATGATCTAGCTCTACAAAACTTGTTCCAAGAGATCTATAATGAGAATGACTCGTTGTAATGTTATTGAAGAAATTACACTTTTAAAAAAGGAAAATAATTATTTGAGTATAAATGGTTTTATTATTCTTTAAATCTTCTACTTTTTGTTAAAAAAAAAAAAAAAAATCTACTCTATCCATAATTTTATTTGATGGTTGGCCGAAGTGCCGAACAAATTACAATATCATTTTTTTTTTAGGAAAAATTACAATATCATCTTATGTTGTCTGGTTGAAAATTAGAAAAAAAAAAAGTTTTTTTTTTCCTCTCAAAAGCTTCATGCTCTAAGAAATGAAACATATTGCTTGGTTGACAATAATGATAGGTAAGCTTTTAATACGATCAGAAAATTTCAATTAAATAGAAGACACTCCTTCAATTGTAATTTATAGGATTTTGCAAGAAATAAAATCTCGTACCGTATCTTTTTCAATCAAACAACTCTATAAAAATAAACCACCTTATTAGTTCTTATACTCTATATTTAGGCTGACCAAACAAGCACTAGATTTTAGATGATAATGATAATTAACAAATAGCAAACATAGTTTTTTTAATATCAAAGCGAGACACTTATCAGTTGCATAATGTTCTTCAAAAAAATATGACCAACTCAATATTAGAATTAGGGGTGGCAATTCGGGTCAGCAGGTCGGGTTCGGGTCAGATTACGGGTTATGCTTAGAAACTATAAAAAATTGTGCAAAACTTAATATTATTACGAAAATATGAAATTTGGGTTAATTCGGGTTGTTTGGGTCGGGTTCGGATTTTTCTCAGTAACTTCGGATCGGGTTCGAATCGGGTTATCGAGTCGGGTTAGGGATTACCATCTCTAATTAGAATGAGATAGCATTTAAAACTACAAATAATGTTCTCAACATATTAAATAAAAAAAGTTTTAATCTATAAACAAAAATTTAGACCAAAGCTTCGTTTCTTTAATGAGTTGAGAACAGTCATTAGTATGTTTGTTTACGCCATCTCAAAAATATTTATAAATCGTGATGTATGGATTTTGTCTAAGTGATCATTTGCAAGGGTAAATAGGTCATTTATGAAATACAAGTTGGTATAATAATTAATGAGTTTGGATAAACGTAAGCAGAGGAAGACAGAAATGGGCCCAGTTTCCGGCGGTGAGAGGAAGAGAGGATAATCAGCATACAACAGATTACGTCTTGCCACGTCTACTATTCTTTCAGGCTACTTGGATTCCCCGCTTTGGAGGATTTGGGTTCATTTTTCGGTTGTGCTAATATATCTCTATCTCGAGAGTTATTATGTACATTCAGATGTACCGTACATTCGGAGTTATTTGCTCATTCAATCAACAAATGGGTAAAATATTATTTGTTCATGTAATTAACCCCGGATATACGATATACCCGAATGTATATATAACAAATTTTACCTTTACACAACCTACTCAAAATGAGCTTATCTTTACGTATTTTAGGAACGAGCAAATTTTTGCCCCTTTTTTCTCGAAACAATCCTTTACCAATTGTACCCTTTTTCTTATAATTTTTTTTTTTTTTTTGAAAAAGGAAATGGGTCAATTTTGTTCATGGGTGGAGGTGGTGGTGATCATGGACTCATGGTTGTTTCCATGGGGAAGGGTGGTGAGGTGGGAGGAGATAGATTAAGAAAAAAAAAAAGGTGAAAAAAGAATTTAACTAGTTAAACATGTACTTTTTTTTTTTAGTTTAACTTTTGCAGTATTCACATGTCATGTTTGATTTAATTTTTTTGCTATTATAAAATAAATAGATGTTATTATATAATATATCATTAGATTCGTGTTTGCTAATTAGGGTTTCAATTTAACAATCAAATTGTTCTCTCTAAAAACCTAGGCACCTAATCTATTTATAATCCTATTATAATTAGACTAGGTTAAGAAGCCCATAAACCCTCCAAACCAACTTATATGGCCGGCCACCTAGGGAATGGGGCCCATCGTGGGCCTCGTCCTCTAATGCTTGATCTAGGCCCTTTGTGTGACCTCATAGGATCCGTCTAATTGGGCTTTGGCTAATTTTACTGACCTAAAGATCGTTAGTACCTCTAGCTATGATATAACGACGACCCAAATGAACGAACTTAATTATCTCTATAATTTGATCCATTTATATATCTAGTAATTGCACTTGAAGAAGACATAAATCCTTCATAACTACATACAAGATATTTTCATTTCCTTCTCTTTTCTCTTTCCTCCTCTTCCTCTCTTTCTTTCTCATTAACAACATACAAAATTTGTGGTTGATATGTTTTCATTAACAACAACAAATTCACATTTCCTTCTCTCTCCTCTTTCCCCCTCTTCCTCTCAAAATAGAGAATCATTTTTATTTCCATTACAAAATTTTTTTCAAAAAGTTCTTTAAAATAAAATCCAGTTATAATGTACTTAATTTAGTTAAAAAAATAAAGAATCAATTTTATTTCATTTCCATAACAAACTCGTTTCAAAAAGTTTTTAAAATAAGATCCATTTATAATGTATATAATTTAATTAAAAAAAAATAGAGAATCAGTAAAAAATAAGTTTTAATCAGTAAAAATAATTTTGGTTTGGTAAAAATACTTTCAGTTAAGTAAAAATAATTTAAGTTCAATAACAATAATTTTAAGTCAATAATAACATAGATATCTATTTACAAACAAAACTACAAAAAGTACATTATTCTATAAATAAGCGATAGGATATCGTATGTCTAAGTATCATGTATTATTAAAAGGGATTACATGACCGTATTTATAACATTCAAGCCAAAAAGTTTATCCTAATAAAAAATTTATGAACAATCCGGGCATCACCCGAGCACAAAACTAGTCACTAATAAATAAAACCGGTCTCGTAGCTAGGCCAAGAAATAGCGACACTTGGCATTCCAGTTTTTCGCTAAGTGTTGCGCCACTTAGGAGATAAATAGGTAGTATTGTGACACATGTTATGTTAAGTAAGCGATTTTTGGATAGATTTTTTAAGATAAATTTGTTGTATAGAGTTTTATTATCGATAGAATTCTAATATTCCATACTTCCTCCGTTCTTTTAATATTGCACCATAAGGGTTGGGCACGAATTTTTTGGTAGTGGAAAAAAAGAAGAGAGAGAAAAGTTAAAAGTACAAATTTGCCCATGTGATTGTAAACATAAGTAAAGAATCAAGTGTTAAAAGGTAAGGGTATATAGGGTATTTGTATTGTGAACACAAATATTTGCTTTCCTAAAATGGATATGGTGCAATATTTGTGAAACTTTCTTAAAAGGCAAGTGGTGCAATATTTTAAAAACGGAGGAAGTATATATAAAATTAATTATAAATTTTAATAAATATATCCTATAACTCAATTCTATTTCCATCATCAAATTCGTTTTAAAAAGTTCTTTAAAATAAGATCCATCATATAACTAATATATAAAGCTAAACTTTTAGCCAGGCTACGAGACAACGACACTTGGCGTTTCAACTTTTCGCTAAGTTTCGGGCCACATAGGCAACAATTAAATATTATTATGACACGTAGGATTTATCATATAACTAATATATAAAGCTAAACTTTTAGCCAAGCTACGAGACAGCGACACTTGGCGTTTTAATTTTTTGCCAAGTGTCGCGCCATGTATGCAACAATTAAATATTATTATGACACGTAGGATTTATTTGGATATATTTTTTATGAATAAAAAAATTGTATTTTTTTATTAGGATAAAAACTTGGACAGATTTTGTAGGATAAAAAAGTTAGTTTAGAGTTTTATTTTTTTAATAAAATTTGGATAGTTTTATAGGATAAAATTGTTAGTTTAGAGTTTTATTTCCGATAAAATACCAATATTTCACAGATACTAAATAAATTATAAATTTAGCCAGACCACGAGACAGCGACACTTGGCATTTTAACTTTTCACCAAATGTCGCGCCACGTAGACAACAATCAAATAATTTATCATATAAATTTATTTTTATATCATAATTTTTTTTCGGAGCGAAGGAAGTAGTTCAAAACGTACATTAGTCATTTATAATATATTATAATCGATTGAAATAAAATACTTCACAATCTAATATGATTTTATTATTGTATGTAGACCTGTCAATCGGGTCGAGTCACGGGTCATTTTGGATTGAGTCACTTTAGGTCACAGGTCAAGAAATGTTCAACGCTAGCCTAAAGTTTCGATCGGGTCACCCAACGGGCTTAGAACAATTTTTTTGGGATAACTTTTAGAAATTCCTAATATTTCAAGCTAACTTTGCTTTTTTTTTTTTTTTTTTTTTTTTTTTTTTATTGTTTGATCCAATGGTTATAAAGTGTTCTCACATAAAGGATGTGTTCTCACATGATCCTATATATATATATATATATATATATATATATATATATATATATATATATATATATATATATATATATATATATATATAATATATATATATATATATATATATATATATATATATATAATTTTTTAAATCGTCCATTTTCACCAATCAATATTATTATTAGTCATTACATGCCTACTAGATAATTTAAATCGTCACAAAGCACATCAATTCCTAACTAATTTATACCAATGATATATTTTAAAACTTGGTACATAAATAAAAAGTCTGTTTTAGAATTCAACAAACAACCCGGGCATCGCACGGGGCACCAAACTAGTTATTATATACTTCATCCGTTCTTTTTTACTTGACTCGTTTTGACTTTTACACTATTCACCATCCCTCCTTTGACAATCTTTTGTGAATAATATGTAAGGAAAAACATATTCATGTGGGATTTTTTTGAATTTGTCTCAATAAGTACTATCATAATACTTCCTCCGTTTTTTATTATCTGCAACAATTACCATAAATAGGTGTTTCATATTATTTGCAACAAGTTATTTTTTTTCCTTTTTTAGTAACTTTTTGCCAATCAAATGTCCATATTGCCCTTACTCAAACAACTTAGACATCTAATTAGATCACTAACCTAATTTAACTTTTTACCTAATAAATCTAATTATTCTAATCATTTTCACCAAAAATCATTCATCTTCCCACTTTCTCTCTCTGGTTTCCTCAATTTTGTTCCTGCTTCAATTTTCTCTCTCCTCTACATTTTCTTCTTCTTCACCACATCTTTCAATGGCAATGGAAATTGATTGACCATGTCCCTCGACGATCTCATCAAGTTCAACAAATCTTCTAGTTCAGATCTGGTTTTAGGGGTGGCGTGAGTTTTGTGGGGGTGGCATGGCTGGTTTCGTGGTGGTGGTTGGGTTCTTCTGGTTCGTGGGGTGGTTGTAGGGGTGGTTCGTTGGTTTGGTTCGTGGGGTGGTTGTTGGGGTGGTTCGTGGGGTGGTTGTAGGGGTGGTTCGTGGGTTTGTTCGTGGGGTGGTTTAGGGGTGGTTCGTGGGGTGGTTTAAGGGTGGTTCGTGGGTTTGGTTCGTGGGGTAGTTGTTGGGTGGTTCGTGGGTGGTTGTAGGGGTGGTTCGTGGGTTTGTTCGTGGGGTGGTTTAGGGGTGGTTCGTGGGGTGGTTTAGGGGTGGTTCGTGGGTTTGTTCGTGGGGTGGTTCGTGGGTTTGTTGTACGGGTGGTTCGTGGGTTTGTTCGTGGGTCTGGTTCGTGGGGTGGTTGTGGAGGTTCAGATCTGATTCGTGGTGGTTTACGGTGGTTTCGATGGTGGTGGTTTACGGTGGGTTCGGTGGCGGTGGTTTACGGTGGGTTTGGTGGTGGTGGTTTACAGTGGGCTTGGTGGTGGTTTAAATTTTTGTTTTTTTTTTTAATTGGATTAGTGTTTAAGTATATGCCCTTACTTTTTAATAATCATGCTTAGAAACTTTTGCCTTGGCTTCCGTAAAAGGTACGTTTGTTGCAGATAATAAAAAACGGAGGAAGTATATAACTTTTATAATTTTTTACTTATGGAGAATTAAAGTTATTGATCGTTAACGTTTTGCATTGGTAAGCGTGATAAAAGAAACAGGTCAAGTAAAAAAGAACAGAGGAAGTATTCTAAATGTGAAACCAAAGATGACACATGTCATCCTCTAGTTAAATATTTTCCTGCCATTTTTACTCTTTTTTTTTTTTTTTTTTTTTTTTTTTGGCCAAATCTTCATGAAAATAAATTTATATCCTATAATATTTAACTTTTAATTTGGAAATTATAGATATACAAAGTATATTTTATATGCATTCAACTAAAATATTTTAACAGATTTTTCATGTATTTTACACTAGGCATTTTTACAATAAAAATAACAAACATATACTACGTATAAGGTAATATATTAGAATAACATACTATCATTCTACTTTGTATTTTTTTCTTATTGAAAAATGGTAGGCGTGTCGCGTACCTATCAAAAATAACCTAACAGACCAATACTAATGTAGATTGGCAAGCAAGGGTCGGATCCCAAGAGACTAAGGTTCAAAAATAATTAAATAGACTCGAATTTCTACTAAGCAAGAATCAATTATAATCAATAACTAAGGGTCTAAAATATAGGGAAAATTAAAAATAAACTAATTAAGATGATTAAATCAAGCAATTAAAAACATCCAAGATCTAGCTTCACCACAACTATTATTGATGCAATTGTAATTCTACCCTTAACATACGATTTCAATCGAACGGGGAAAAGTAAACCCTAATAATTACCAAGGATCTCTCTCGAGTATCAATGGCTTCCCTAACATACAATCAATCCTATTCTCATGGTATCATGCATATTAGAGACATTAAACACGTTACTCTCACTTTCCAATTATCAAACATAACTACTCTCGTGTTAAGAATCAAACCCTAAATTGATTTACTCAAACCCGTTTATACCCAACTCTCGCTGTGATAAAAACAATGGAATAATCGCAATACTATAGTTACGTCTAACCTAGCATCGGCATAATCACAATCAATTTAGCAATTCAATTGTTAAAGTTGTTAAAGAATTTAAAGATTTAATTCATGCATCAATAATAATAGGGTTACACTAGATCTTGAATTAAGGAATCTACTCACACATGATTAAAGAAACAAAAACAATAATAAATAATGAAAACATAATTAAATAACAAAGGATGAAAAATAAATACCAAATCTTGAATAAAATTGAAGGTAGAAACCTTGAATCTTGAATCTTGAATTACAAAACTTAGAAAAATAGATGGAGAACTAGTTCTTAATGAGAGAATAAAATATAATATGGCTTAATGAATATTCAAGAAAAACAAGGCTAAAAAGTATTTATATGAGCCTAAAAAAAAGATAAGAAAAACGGCTAAGCCTTGGCGCACAAGAATCCCAGGAGGCACGGACGTGCCTCTTCATAGGCACGGACGTGCCTCTTTACGTAGCAAAATTGCTGCAGTTTCTGTCTTCCAGGCACGGACGTGCCTGATGCTGGGCACGGACGTGCCTGCTTCTTTACCTAGGCACGGACGTGCCTCTTCTGCTAGGCACGGACGTGCCTAGGGTCTTCCTTTGGCGCAGCTTCTGGCACAGAGGCACGGACGTGCCTAATGGGGAGGCACGGCCGTGCCTACCTCTAAAATGCCATTTTCTTGACTTTTCTTCAATCTCCAAACTCCATGGGCTTTGACTTACTTCGTGGATCTATAATTCATCCAAATTAGCTCCATTATTCCTGAAAATCATCAAAAACAACAAAACTACCCATAAAAGCATCGGATTATCCAAAGTAGAGCAAAATACGCCAAAACGGACTCAAATACTCAACTAAACTAACAAAACTAACTAAAAACCAACCAAATAACATACACAAAACACGACTTATCCAAGGTATGGTGGGTGTTGGATGCCCACGAATGATCCACAATTGACGTATATAGCACCCTTGAATCCCTTCCTTTCCTTCCAATTGCTCCAAAGAACTTTAAATCAAAAAGCCCCAAATTGATTTTTTTGAATCTAGGGTTCTTGAAAAATTGGGCAAAATTGTGTTTGGGATGATTTTTGTTGATAATGGAGTGTGAGAATTAAGTAGAAAGATGAGAAAGTTGAAGATTATGTAAAAATTTGTGAGTTTGGGTGATGGATTGAAGAGGAGAAGGCCGAAAATCTTGAGGGGAAGGAGAGGAGAGAGAAACTCTTGAGTTTGAAAGTGGGGGAATTGTGAATGAAGGAGTAGGGATTGTGTAGCCCGTGCCTCTATTTCGGGGGGGGGGGGCACGGACGTGCCTTATGGGAGGCACGGACGTGCCTCTTCAGAAATCAAGTGTCAAAAACAATCTGCCTCAGGGGCACGGACGTGCCTCTGAGCAGGCACGGACGTGCCTCTTATGCAGTTTTTTTTTTTTTTTGAAAAAAATAAAAATTAAATACGGAAAACCGAGGCACGGACGTGCCTAGTGTGGAGGCACGGACGTGCCTCTCTAAACTTCCATCTCCCCAAACTTTCTGCCTCAGGGCACGGACGTGCCTCCTCAGGGGCACGGACGTGCCTCTGCATAAATTGAATTTTTCTCCTTTTCCTTCCTTTTGGCGCTTTTCCTCCTTGTTTCTTCTTCCTTTTGCTCACTTTTCACCTAAATAAAAACCATAAACGACTCAAAAACTAAAACACAAGAATCAAACCAAAGAAATTAAAACGAAAAAAGAAAATAAAAATAAAAATAAATAAAAAATAACGAACTAAAAGTGAAAACTAGAGAATGGGTTGCCTCCCATTTAGCGCTTGTTTATGAGGTCTTTAGCTCGACCGTATGGCTTCTCATGGGCTTGGTGATGGGGACGAGAGTGTGATATCCACCCCCTCATCGATGGGATCACCGGCTCGGTAGTGCTTCACTCGTTGTCCATTGACTTTGAAGGGTTCCCCTCTTGTGTTTTCTAACTCAATCGTGCCATAGGGGAAGACTTTTCTAATCTTGAATGGTCCCGACCATCTAGACCGAAGCTTTCTAGGGAATAATTTCAACCTAGAGTTGAAAAGAAGGACTTGATCCCCTTCTTTGAACTCCCTTCTCACAAGATTCTTGTCATGCCACCTTTTTGTCTTCTCTTTATATAGCTTCGAACTCTCATAAGCATCAAGGCGAAGCTCATCCAATTCGTTGAGTTGCAATAACCTATTCTCTCCCGCTGCTTTGGCATCAAAGTTCAAGCTTTTTATGGCCCAGAATGCCCTGTGTTCTAGCTCAACGGGGAGATGACATGCTTTACCATAGACAAGCCTGTATGGGGTCGTACCAATTGGTGTTTTGAAGGCCGTTCGGTACGCCCATAGTGCATCGTCTAGCTTCACAGACCAGTCGTTTCTTGTTCGCGCAACAGTTTTCTCTATGATGGACTTGATCTCTCGGTTAGACACTTCTACCTGGCCACTTGTCTGTGGGTGATAACCAACTCCAAGCTTGTGGTGCACTCCATATTTTTTCAACATCGCCTCAAATCGATGCTCCAAAAAGTGTGTTCCCCTGTCACTGATCAAAACACGTGGTAAACCAAAACGAGGGAAAATAACTTTCTTGAAAAACTTGCTTACCACACGAGCATCATTGGTTGGAGTAGCTATTGCTTCCACCCACTTTGAAACGTAATCGACAGCTAGCAATATGTAACGGTTGCCATGGGAGGAGGGAAACGGACCCATGAAATCTATCCCCCACACATCAAACAACTCGACCTCGAGTATGTTATTAAGTGGCAACTCGTTCTTCTTGGAAATCGTGCCTGTCCGTTGACATCTATCACATGCCTTGACATAAGCATAAATATCTTTGAACATCGTAGGCCAGTAAAATCCACATTGCAAAACCTTAGCAACTGTTTTTGAGGGGCATGCATGTCCACCACAAGGTAGGTCATGACAATGTGAAATAATATTACTTATCTCGGTTTCTGGAACGCATCTACGGATCATGGTGTCTGCGCATTCCTTGTAGAGGAAGGGATCGTCCCAGTGGTATCCCCTTGCTTCAGAAAAGAATTTCTTCTTTTGTTGAGAAGAATAGCCATGAGGCATTGTACCTGTGGAGAGAAAATTAGCTAAGTCAGCAAACCAAGGGGATTCAGTCTGTAATAAAACTAATAAATGTTCAGCAGGAAAAGAATCATCAAAAGGGATATCATCTCCATCTTCAGGGTCAAGGAGAAGATGGGAAAGATGGTCTGCAACGACATTCTCTATTCCTTTGGTATCCCTGATTTCGATGTCGTAATCCTGTAGCTGGAGAATTCATCGAATCAACCTTGGTTTGGCATGTGTCTTGGTCATCAAGTACCTCAATGCTGCATGATATGTATGAATGATGACCTTGGAACCTACCAAATAAGAATGAAACTTGTCAATAGCATATATAACTCTTAACATCTCTTTTTCAATTGTGGCATAATTCATTTGAGCAGAGCTTAAAGTCTTGCTAGCATAGTATATGGCATAAAGCTTCTTCTCCTTCCTTTGCCCCAATACGGCTCCCACCGCATAATCACTAGCATCGCACATGATCTCAAACGGCAGACTCCAATCTGGGGGTTGCATGACTGGAGCAGTGATTAAAGCTTCCTTCAACCAGTTAAAAGCTTCAAGACAAGCATCAGAAAAGACAAAAGGGACATCCTTGGACAATAGCTCAGTTAAAGGTCTAGCAATTTTCGAAAAATCCTTAATAAAACGCCGATAAAAACCTGCGTGACCAAGGAAGCTTCGAACTCCTTTTACAGAGTTAGGGGGTGGTAAGCGCTCTATAACCTCTATTTTGGCCTTATCAACCTCAATCCCTTTATTAGACACTACATGACCTAAAACAATTCCCTGTTGAACCATAAAATGGCATTTCTCCCAGTTTAAGATGAGATTAACTTCTTTACATCTTTGGAACACTTTTTTTAGATTTTCAAGACATACATAAAAGGTTGTTCCATAGACAGAGAAATCATCCATAAATACTTCCATAGAGTTTTCTATGAGTCCTGAGAAAATTGCCATCATACATCGCTGAAAAGTGGCAGGAGCATTACATAATCCAAATGGCATCCTGCGATATGCAAAGGTGCCATATGGGCATGTGAAAGTAGTCTTTTCCTGGTCACAAGGACGGATGGGAATTTGAAAGAAACCTGAATATCCATCCAAGTAACAGAAAAAGGAATGCTTTGCCAACCTTTCAAGCATCTGGTCGATAAAGGGTAAGGGGAAGTGATCCTTCAAGGTGGCCTTATTCAACTTCCTATAATCTATACACATTCGCCATCCTGTGACAGTTCTAGTGGTGACTGGCTCACCCTTGTCATTCTTAACAACGGTCATACCTCCCTTCTTTGGTACTACTTGTACAGGGCTAACCCACTTACTATCAGAGATAGGGTAGATTATACCTGCAGCAAGCAATTTCAAAACCTCTTTTTTAACTACCTCCATCATATTAGGATTAAGTCTTCGTTGAGGTTCTACAGAAGAGGCATGATTGTTTTCAAGAATGATCTTATGCATACAAAAAGAAGGATTAATGCCCTTGATATCATCAATGGTGTACCCAATGACACTTTTATATGTTTTCAAAACGTTGAGCAATTGCTCCAATTCTGTGTCCTTGAGTTCAGCATTGACAATAACGGGATATGAATTATTTGGACCAAGATATGCATATTTTAAGTTAGAGGGGAGGGGTTTCAACTCTACCTCGGGAGGCTTAGAACTCTCCCCAATACTCATTGCTTCCAATGTCTCTCTGATCGGGTTCTGATTTGAATTGGCCTTTGCTTCATTAAGTAACCTGGTATACTCCTTAGACTGCCAATCTCCATTATCATCTTCCTTCCCTAATAGCACTTGTTCGAGGGCATCATCATTCTGATTCAAGGGAAATTGCTCGTTCTGCAGCTCATCGAGCACATCAACCTGACAAACAGTGTCTCCCATAGAAGGGGCACCCATAACATTCAAAAGTGAGTATTCCAATTTCTCATCACCTACTTCAAAAGTAATCTTACCTTTCTTCATATCAATAATTGCACCTGCAGTAGCTAAGAAAGGTCTACCAAGTATAATTGGAACATTCACATCTTCATCCATCTCCATTACAATAAAATCACAGGGAATGAAAAACTTACCTACTCGGAGGGGTACATCCTCAAGTACACCCAAAGGAAACTTCACTGACCTGTCTGCAAGTTGCAGAGATATGCGTGTGGGTTTGAGTTCACCCATCTGCAACTTCTTGCATATTGACAGTGGCATGAGGCTCACACTTGCACCTAGGTCACATAGCGCCCTGTTGATCTCAATATCTCCAAGCTTCACTGGAATTGAATAGCTACCTGGATCTCCTAATTTCTTAGGGAGAGTGTTCTGCAAGATAGCACTGCACTCTGCATTCAAAGCAACTGTAGTATTCTCTTCTAATTTCCTCTTATTAGATAGCATATCTTTCAAAAATTTTGCATAGGAAGGCATTTCAGATATGGCATCCAGAAATGGAATATTAATATGAAGCTTTTTAAGTATATCGAGGAACTTACTGAACTTTTTCTCAAGTTTAGCTTGTGCTAACCTTTGAGGAAAAGGAACCTTAGGCACATACGGAGCAAGTGGCTTTGGTGGTGCTCCCTTTGAATCATCCTCGACCCTAGAGTTGTCAACTTCCTTCTCTCTTGCACCTGCTTCTTCAACAATCTCCCTTGATGGCTCCTTGGTAGGAGGATCTTCCAATTGCTTTCCACTCCTCAGGGTAACAACATTCATTTGGCCTTTTTGAGATTGTTCAGTCTGGCCCGGGAAGGTTCCTGGAGTCTTTAGGGCTTGGCTAAATTGGTTGGCCAATTGGCTTATCTGATTCTCCATAAGTTTACCCTGAGCCTGCAACTGTTGGATATAGCTATTTTGATGTTGGATGGCACTGTTTGTTGCGGTTATAAAGCTCTCTAATGTCACCTCTAGGCTTGATTTCTGAGGTTGTTGTTGCATTGGTTGTTGGGCATTGGTTGTTTTCTGTTGGAAACCAGGTGGTGGTTGGTTGTAGGTGTTGGATAAAGGTAGTGGTGGAGGGTTTTGTTGTGCTTGGGAATTTTTGTATGAGAAGTTAGGATGGTGTTTCCATCCTTCATTGTAGGTGTTGGAATAAGGGTCATAAGGTCTCTTTGGGTTAGAGGAGTAGAAAGCATTGGCTTGCTCGATTGACATCTCTTCTGTATTCTGCGAAATCTGTGGGCAATCTGGAGCAACATGACCCTGCACATGACATAACTGACACAACTCCTGTGGGGTGTTAGAAGTTCCTTCTTGGAACTTATCAAACCTGCTTGTTAGTGCTTAAACAGAACTAGTTAGCATAGTTAAAGCATCAACATCAAGTTTACCTCCCTTTTTCACAGTGTTTCGGCCTCCAGGACGATAGTTATCATTAGCCGCCATCTTCTCTATGAGCTCCCTAGCTTCGGTGGGGTTCTTTGTCAAGAGAGAACCTCCTGACGCAGCATCTATATAAATACGGAACTCATGAGTCATGCCATTGTAAAAGGTTTGCATCAAAATCCAATCTGGAATGCCATGGTGAGGGCATTGTCTCTGCAATCTTTTAAATCTCCTCCAAGCCTCATAGAGAGACTCATCATCTGACTGCTTAAAAGTTTGTAGCTCATTCCTCAATCTTGCAGTCTTCTCATTCCCTAAAAACTTCACTAGGAAGGCTTTCACTAACTTGTCCCATGTATCGAACGAGCTAGTACCTTCATCTCTTAACCACTCCTTTGCCCTGTCTCGAAGTGAGAAGGGGAAAAGGCGTAGTCTGATTGCATCATCTGTAACACCATTCAACTTCATAGTGTCACATTTCTCCAAAAAGCTATCTATATGGCTTACGGGGCAATCGTGTGGTAGCCCTGCAAATGAATCATTGGAGATGAACTGTATGAATTGTGGCTTGAGCTCGAAATTTTGAGCCGTGACTGGTGGTCTTATGATGCTTGAAAGGACTCCGGTAGTCGTATCAGGAATACCGTACTCCAAAAGGGATTTCGTTGGTTGGTCTACCATGTTTCTATTGGCTTGATTTCTCCTTCTTCTTCTACCTGCCCGTCTTCTTGCGGTTGCTTCGATTTCAGAATCAAAAGGTGCTAGATCTTCTGAACCTGAGCTTCGTGTGGGCATGCAACAAGAAAACTAGAGAAAGAGTATCAAAAACACAAGAGAAAATAGCCGAAGCAACGAAATAAGCCTAGCA
Source organism: Chenopodium quinoa (assembly GCF_001683475.1). NCBI lineage: Eukaryota > Viridiplantae > Streptophyta > Magnoliopsida > Caryophyllales > Amaranthaceae > Chenopodium > Chenopodium quinoa. Next base: position 487,455 of record NW_018744676.1, read on the forward strand.
AAAATGAATCACAATTAATCTAATGAAACCGTTAGTCCCCGGCAACGGCGCCAAAATTTGGTAGGCGTGTCGCGTACCTATCAAAAATAACCTAACAGACCAATACTAATGTAGACTGGCAAGCAATGGTCGGATCCCAAGAGACTAAGGTTCAAAAATAATTAAATAGACTCGAATTTCTACTAAGCAAGAATCAATTATAATCAATAACTAAGGGTCTAAAATATAGGGAAAATTCAAAAATAAACTAATTAAGATGATTAAATCAAGCAATTAAAAACATCTAAGATCTAGCTTCACCACAACTATTATTGATGCAATTGTAATTCTACCCTTAACATACGATTTCAATCGAACGGGGAAAAGTAAACCCTAATAATTACCAAGGATCTCTCTCGAGTATCAATGGCTTCCCTAACATACAATCAATCCTATTCTCATGGTATCATGCATATTAGAGACATAAAACACGTTACTCTCACTTTCCAATTATCAAACATAACTACTCTCGTGTTAAGAATCAAACCCTAAATTGATTTACTCAAACCCGTTTATACCCAACTCTCGCTGTGATAAAAACAATGGAATAATCGCAATACTATAGTTACGTCTAACCTAGCATCGGCATAATCACAATCAATTTAGCAATTCAATTGTTAAAGTTGTTAAAGAATTTAAAGATTTAATTCATGCATCAATAATAATAGGGCTACACTAGATCTTGAATTAAGGAATCTACTCACACATGATTAAAGAAACAAAAACAATAATAAATAATGAAAACATAATTAAATAACAAAGGATGAAAAATAAATACCAAATCTTGAATAAAATTGAAGGTAGAAACCTTGAATCTTGAATCTTGAATTACAAAACTTAGAAAAATAGATGGAGAACTAGTTCTTAATGAGAGAATAAAATATAATATGGCTTAATGAATATTCAAGAAAAACAAGGCTAAAAAGTATTTATATGAGCCTAAAAAAAGATAAGAAAAACGGCTAAGCCTTGGCGCACAAGAATCCCAGGAGGCACGGACGTGCCTCTTCATAGGCACGGACGTGCCTCTTTACGTAGCAAAATTGCTGCAGTTTCTGTCTTCCAGGCACGGACGTGCCTGATGCTGGGCACGGACGTGCCTGCTTCTTTACCTAGGCACGGACGTGCCTCTTCTGCTAGGCACGGACGTGCCTAGGGTCTTCCTTTGGCGCAGCTTCTGGCACAGAGGCACGGACGTGCCTAATGGGGAGGCACGGCCGTGCCTACCTCTAAAATGTCATTTTCTTGACTTTTCTTCAATCTCCAAACTCCATGGGCTTTGACTTACTTCGTGGATCTATAATTCATCCAAATTAGCTCCATTATTCCTGAAAATCATCAAAAACAACAAAACTACCCATAAAAGCATCGGATTATCCAAAGTAGAGCAAAATACGCCAAAACGGACTCAAATATTCAACTAAACTAACAAAACTAACTAAAAACCAACCAAATAACATACACAAAACACGACTTATCAAAAAAAAAAGTCAATTAAATTTGTATAAAACATGGTGTTGGTTGAAGTATGCCAACAAAATAGGGATGGATGGGGTATATAAAGACATTGAACGATAGTAATTAACATAAATTATCATTTTTAAATAAAACCCCTATAATCATTAAATTTCTTTTCTTTTTTAAAAATATTTCATGAACAATAACTTTTGACATCAATATACATATAAAATCAATTTTTTTTTTGAAAAGAAATTCAAGTTATTTTTCATTGTTTCAATTGATAATTATTGTTAAACTAACATCGTAATTCATAATTAGGTAAATTACTAAACCTCTTTACAACCTGGATTTGTAAATTACTTAATTTACCCTGTCATGTCAAATTCTCTCTCCTCTCCAGCTTTTTTCTCCCTAGATTTCCAATTTCTCTCTCCATTGAAGTAGATTAGCGAGCTCTTTCCTCCATTAAAGTTCTCTCTCATGCGTGGAAGTGTACTTTCAATTATCAATTGAAGCAGCGGCGCGTGTGAGCTCTCTTCTCCTCCAATGAATCAGCTCTGAGGTAGAACTATTACTGAAATTCGAACTTACACCAAGTTTAAATGGGATGGAGGAAAGAAGATGCTTGCTGATTGGTTTATGTACTGTATGTATGCTTCATTTCATACGTACTGCAAATCTGAAAATGCCTTACTAATTGCACCTTTATGTTCTTTCATTCTCCCTTCTTTCATTTTCTGTTCTTTCATTTTGAATGTGTGCTTGAATATCTTGTACGGAGTAATTCTGATTGGTTCTACTGTTGGATGTCGTTGCTAGCTAATCTGAATCTAGTTGTGTTTCTTGATCTTTCATTTTCTGCTTATAGTTTGCCTTACATTGATTTTGATTATTGGTAATGTAGGAAGTTCCCCAAGCCACTGCTGCCCCAAATCTCCCTCTACTGAAATACTAGTATAATACGTATAATTATATCGTAGACATAGACTTAAGCGTATTATCGCAGCGTGATTACGCAAGGCTACTCAAAATACTTAACTCAATAACAAAACTTGCAGAGGAAACTCAACTTTCTTTTATTAATACTTTTAAAAATAGTAACATTGTTATGAGTACTCAAAATAAAGACGAGACCAACATTCCTAAACTAGGTGAAGCAAATTACGGGACTCCCATATGCTCATTCATGACTCCACCTGAAAATAGTCAACACTGCTTACCATTACGGTAAACAGGGCGAACCAAAACAAATAGGAAATACAGTTTAGAAAAATATGCTAAGTACGATAAGTGCAAGATAAGTAAATTCAATTTATTTGCAAACATGCTTTTAAAACCAATTCCAATAATTAATCCAATGAATTCCAAAAATCATGTTTCAAAACCAATTCTCAATAATTCAATAATTTGATGAAACGATTTATAACCAATAATTCAATATTTCAATAATCAATTCAATAAAACTCATTCCTCTTTTTAAAACCAATTCCTCTCCTAAGTGTACACACCCCCAAGCTAGTCTCCTTATATTGCAAGGCTATTCTTGAGGAAAGACTCGTTCATACAAAGTCCAAAGTCTTATCAACCAAATCCGCATAGTGGGATTACTAACAACATGCTTGTAAAGCTTTAATAAATAATTCAATAAAATTCCTCTTTGAATAAAATCAACCTTTATAATAGGTTAACTCAAAACTCCTTTTTATTTAATTCAACGTGCTTTCAAAATCAACCTTCTAATAAATACTTGAGAATTAAATCTCATATATATAACTTTTCAAAATCAATAACTTTTCCTTTGAAAAACCTTTTTTAAAAACTCTTTAAAACAATCCAACATATTTTTTTTTAAAACCAAATTCCTTTAAACATAATAAATAATTTCAAAACATGATATTAAAATCAATCCTTAAAAGTACATTTATTAAAACAAATATTAAAATCAATACCTCCAAACGTACTTTATTTCATAAATCATGATTCAAATCAATTTAATTCAATCGCCAATAAAATCATATAAAACATGCTATTAAAACCAATTACTTTCAAAAGTATCTAGCCACCTAAACATACCTTGATTCCGAATATCAATCAACACTTCGCACTTTCAAAGTTCAATCACGAATACACCTTGCAATTAACATAACCATAAGATTATCACAACATCTTTAGACATAAACCCAAATCTAATGTGCATGAAATATAAAACTCTTCTAAAAATAATACTTTAATATAAAATATAACTTTGAAATAGGTATTTACATTTTAGAAAACTAACCATGAAGAAAATAAGTGAATAGGATTAAAGAGAAATTGAATTTGCATTGGAAAGAATAGGCAGAACTTGCAGAGGTCACAACTCCTTCGATATAACTTCTAATTGGGTGAAATCTCAAGGATTTTTTGAGAGAAACAATTTTCTGTGAAATAGAAAAACCCCAAAATTGACCAGAAGTGCCCGAAAATAGGCTCCAAAGATATACGGGTAGATTTTCTTTTTAGAAAGAGGAGAAGAAAAGTAGGAAAGGTTGAGGGAGAAGAAGAGTAAAAGAGAAGAAGAGAATTGAGTTTTTGGTGTGAAGAATATGAGAGGTATGAGGGGGTATTTATAGGCTAGCTCATGCAAGAATTATGGTAGGAGAATGTAGGAAGAATTATTGTAAAAAGAATTAAGGAATTACTTGAAGAAGAGAATGAAATAAATATGGAAAGTTCTGATATTAAGGTGATTAAGAATAATAGAATTAAGGAAAGTGTGTTGTCATGAAAAATAATATGGCAAAAAAAGATTAATTGGAGAATAGTCAAGGAAGATATAAGGTAGGAAAATAAGATGATAAAATATTTAGGAGATGGAGAAATAAAACTAAGGAAAATAAGAGATTTTAAGGAGATAATTAAAATACAATTTTCCAAAATAAATCACCCAAAATTTGACCATGAAGGCCAAAAATATTGAGCTTCCATAGCTCAAATTTTCGGATCCTATTAGTATATTATAGGGAGTCATTTTGCTAGATTTACAGAATTAAAAATAATCGTGTAAATAATATTTATTGTATAAAATAATTAATTAAAAAGATACCAATTATTCACTAAATAAATTAACCTAGAAAATTAGATTTTCCACACTAGGAAAATCTGAAAATCTTAGTCAATAATTAGGAATTTTTGGACCTTATTAATTAAATAATAAAATATAGTTTAGCTTTAATTAAAATATCCGAAATATATAAATAATTCGGTTTTAAAAATAAAATAAATGGATAAATCTTATCCAAAATCCAAAACAGTTATTGAGTTTTAAAATTTATTTGGCGCCCAAATTCAAATATCATTTTGGCTTCAAAATTCAAATAGTAAAATAAATTACTAAGATACCCTTTTTAGAAAATATTAATTAATTAATTAATTAATTAGAAAATACGTTTTCAAAAATACGGGGTATTACAACTGCATATTAGAAAAAATTTATTGAGAATTGGGAAGATATTTGTACTTTGTTTGCATCGGATAGAGCAACTGGTGACGGGGCTGAGCATCATGATGAGGCTGCTGCTGCAATGGACACTGACATTGAAGGGGTTGGTACCTCCGAGAATTCTTCCGGAGGATCAAACAAGAGGTTCAAGAGATCATCTAGCAGATGCAGTGAGTTGTTTTGCAGAGTCGTTCAAGGAGTATGTGAGCAGAGCGCAAGGGCCACCGAAACCAAGTTCACAAGAGATCTACAAGGTAGTCTCTAGTGTACTTGGGATCTCGCGTCACCAAGTCCTAAAAGTTGTGAAAAGGTTCATGAATGGGACGGTTGATGAGTTTGAAATATTAAAAAATCTACCGGAGGGGGAAAAATTAGATTGGGTTTTATTATGTATTAATGATTAGCAACTTTATTTAGATGTTTGTGAACTAAAATTACTAGCTAGATCTAGATGTTGATATGTTGTCTTTTTGTTCAGAGTTTGCTAGCAATATATACCCTGGTTTGAAATTTCTTGTATTGCCAAACAACTATTAGAATTTGAAATTCAGGATTTGAAATTCCTTGTCTTGCCAAACAACTTTTAGAATTTGAAATTCTAAATTTGAAATTCTCTTTCCCAAACACGGGACTCGGAATTGAAATCTAGAAATTGAAATTCTGGAATTGAATTCAACTATTTGAAATGAAATAAGTGTGTCCAAACACAACCTAAAGTAATTTAAGATAAATGTAATAAAATTGTGCTTTATAATTTATAAGGGAAAGATTATGTAATTACCAAAACAGAGTACAATTAGTTAAAGCTTTTCTCCTAGGTGCTTTATAATTTATAAGGGCAAAGGTAATAATCATAATAGAGTACAATTAGTTAGAGCGTTCCTTCCACTAGTAGAAAACATAATTGGGTACCGATTTTTAAAAATCGGTACCAAAAACACAAATTAATTATAGTTTTTCTACTACAACCAGTATTGAGGTTCAAATTGTTTCCCTTCATACAAGATCTTACTTCCTTAATATGGATCAATAAATCTATTGAATATAAACAAATATTATTCCACTATATACAGTAATATTTTAGAGAGAGAATAAAGAATGAAGTATACATCACTCCATTGATAAACATTAATTTACTATCAATTTTTCAAAGTGTTTTTGGGTGAATATTTCATTTGCCAAAATTTTCTACTATTAGTTCAAAATAGATGATATTGAAAAAAAATAATTATTAATATTTGGATTTATATATAAAAAAAAAAAAAATTGGTTTCATATATTCCCAGAAATTGATTTTGAAAACCGAATAAAAAAATAAAATTAAAGCTTATCTTTTCAAGAACTAGCAACAAACTCAATTTGAAATTAGGTCTTATCTTCTAAATATTCTAGAGCAATTAAACCTAAGATTTCTAAGTTATATATATATATTCTAAATCCCAAAATTGATCTGCCGTATATCAACACTCAATAATAATACCCATCTCTTTTAACCTTTCACAAGTCATCATTCTCGATCGATCTTTCAACGGTAAGCCATGGTTCTTCTTCACCTTCATCCTTCTTGATAACAATTGTCAGCCAACCCATTACGAACTACACCTTCGTTCATTGACCTTGAGTTATATTTCTATGGCTTCTTCCGATTCATAGTTTTCCATAGCTGTAACTATAAGACGATTCTCACAATTATAGACATATGGTTAGGCGAGCAAAACCATGGTGGAAAAGATGAGAAACTATCTTATAAAGTGACAAAGAGTTTGCAGACTTCTTTTTTGTTTTTTTTTTTTTTTAAAAAAATAAAATAGTTTGTCAGTAAGTTGGGAAGAGTAAAATTGTTTTACTCGTAATATATATACTCATGATATTGGTTTTTATAAAAACAAAAAAAAAAAAAATTAGGCATTTGTACTTTTTTATTGATCCTAATTTTGTTTAGTACTCCGTAGAATATCTCACCAATATATATTTCCTAACAAATATTAGGCATTTGTACAATAAAGAATTTGACAAATAATTTGAGATTTTCAATCATTTTTTTTTTTGAAACCCGGATTTTCAATCATTTGATGTAGGTGATATTATTACTCTAATCTTTTCTTCTCTTGTTTTGTAATTTTAATTAATTTTTTGAATAGTTCATGTTTTGTTATTTAGTGTACGAGTAAAATGTAAAATCATTTGTGGCAAACACAAATAGGTAAAAGATCGTGTAACAGAAATTAACAAAAGGAGGAAAATTAAATATACTTCAATCAAATGAATATCTTAATAGCTTGCCAAAAGCTTGAAATCCTTTCACAACATTATACACATTGCTTGACCACTTCGTAATTATAAATGCCTTTAACCTCTTTAATGTATGGCTACAACTAAGCCACTTAGTTTTTATTTATTTATTTATTATTTTTTTTAAATGGAACCTTTTTTTTTTTTTTTTTTGAAATGAAAACTATGCTACTTAGTTTATGCTCTATATACCTATCCAAAATATCTTACTCCGTATTACAAGCACTAATGTATATACAAGAACCTTCGGCTACTTTTTTTTTTTCCTTCCATATTAAAGGTTATTATCTAAAGTTCTAAGGCTTGGGTTCTTTAATCCTACCTCTGCTTTTTTTTTACATGCAATAAATTAAGGGGATATTTTTATGTGAGACATAAAAAAATATATTTGTACAAAAAAAAAAAAGAAAAATTGGAAACGGAGATAATATGTATGAATTGTACCAATTTAGCTAGATCTTTCTCATGCTTGTCTTAAGACATATGGTTTATCACAAATAGTAATTTTCAAGGCCCATTGGGTGGCCCATACTTTTCAGTCTTATGTAATTTGGCCCAATTTCCTGTTTTTAATTAATATACAGTACAAGTGTACAAATTCCATTATTTTAACGTGCGTGACATACTTGTAACATTACAAGTAAAAAATTATATAAATATCAAGCAGATCTATCAACCATGTTTTAACTCACATATAAATCACAATATATCAATATTCATCAAAGGGAGTATATAAATGTTGCTAAATTTTATGTGTTATATTATTTAAAGTGTTATATTTTTTAAAGAATGAGAGAAGTATAATGCATTCGGCACAAATAAGCATGCATATCATCTTTACGAAAAATATTGTATGAGGGACATATGAGGTGTCCTTATGGACAACACTGCGAAATTACTTAATAGACATTGATCGATGGGGCAGAAAATGAGCCTTGACAATAGACCTAATCTTATGGTTAATGAGTTATATATTTTGTACAATTGCTACCATTCTTATTAAAATTATACGAGTATTTAAGCAAAACTATACGAGTATTTAAGTATCTAGCCTCCATTGACTAATTAAACAGTAATAAAAAAGAATTTGTACTTTACCATTGAGATAAAAATTTGACAATAGTAACACATTAATTATATATTATGCCTTAGAAAAATGGATCAAACGTGGTCTATCTTGATCTTATGAATTCATTCAAGATGACCAAGTTTGCTCCATTAATCATACTAATAACATAGTATAAATAATTACTACATACTCGTATATATTTTCTCTTTGCGCATTTTAATTATTTATAATTAGAAGCCAGCAGGATTAAAATTAGGAGATGGCCAAATACCACCATTAATGGTAGCATCGCTTGCTAAATTAATATAGGACATGCATGATTGAGGCACAAGACATAACCCTCGGCTTCTTAAGTCGTCTGTTAATATTGATTCATCACTCACACAAAATTCATCATCTTTAACCTGCAAGAATAACATTAATTCATCATGAAATTTCAATTTATACGTATATTTTGTTTGTCCTATAAATTATATACCTAGTTACGTAGTCATGCAATAAATAAAACATGCATATATAGATCTTACCCTTTGAGTAGTATTGGAGCTTTTGTTGTGAGATGATGACTTCATGTATGGACACTTAGTGTCTGCATTAATAACAATGTTTTACGTATTTAGGCCTTGTTTTTTTCACCTTAAAAATAATAAGTATACGTAGTATGTTTGTTGTTCGTACCTCAACTTGGTTTTGGAGGAATTTGATGTATCCAATCGCTTCCATCAATACGGAAGCTGTATCTGTCTGCCAACAATACCCACGTACAAGTTTTCGTTATAAGAAACAAATCTTAATCCCAACGATAATACAATGGAGATTAAAAAAAAAAAAAAAAAACATGTACATTGCATTACAATAAGGAAGCTTCAATGATAATAATAATTGTCATATAAACAGGCATAATATCAACTGTTAATTAATTTAACACAATTTTGTCAATAAAATGTTCATTTCAAAGCTTCTTTGAACATTGTATGACAATGAGTTCAACGTTACAAATCAACATATCAAATTGTCCTTGCAAGTTACGTACTTGCATTACATATATATCACTTCATATAGGTATAGGAGATTCAATTATTTCAGAAGAACTTTAGCATTTTTATATGAAAACTTTAGTAGAAAATATTGCTAAATGTGAAAGAAGTTTATTGACGAACATTATTATAAAGTTCCTACGTACTAGTTAAATTTGAAATATATAAAGCTAGTTAAATGTGTTGAAAAAGCCAAGGCTTTTTTGTAATTTAGCGGTTTATAACATGTAACTTTCAATGGATGTACATATACATAAAGATGATACAGACTTTTGATAAGCTAGGTAGCTTTAATTTTGATAAGGTTGTTGAGTAACTTTAATTTTCTTTTTAATTAACTAGCTTTAATTTTGAAAAGTTACTTTGCCAAACACATTATCAAATCAATAATTAAGTTAATAGACTATCAATCTTTCAAATTCGATAAAATGACTTGCCAAATGTTACCTCTTCATCTACATTATTCAAATATATAGAAATATATTTTGACTCAATGAAATGATTGATTAATTTTAATTGCAATGATGCAACAATTAATATAATCATAACGTTAAGTACGGAGTATATACCTTGCCAAAGGGTGCCACTAGTTGTTGAAGAGCCGCGATTCTATCTCCTAACTTCTCTTTCCTTACCTGATTAATACACAAACATGAATGTTATACAAGTACATAGTTTAACACCGTACATAAGATACATCTTTCTCAATGACCACTAACATACGTAGTTATTATTGTTGGAATTTGTGTAGTTAAGAGAACCATTTGAAGGTTCTTATCATGCATTAAGGATAACATAACAAAAATCACAAATGCTATTTAACTGACTAAATTAAATTTAGAAAGCGACATATTATTTAGTAACCAAGCAAATCCGAAGTGCTAATTGAGAATCAACATGCTTAAGCTAACCTTGCTATAACCTACATACCTTAAAAGGAGGGCAAGAAGCGCGTGGTTCGAACCGTGGTTTTTTAGATGGCATTTGATGAGTTGATTGTTGCTCCATAATGTAGTTCTTTGAATCAGCTGGGACTCCATTATTATTGTTAAAAGATGAAAGCTTTAACCAAAAGAACTTAATCAATATCTATAGACTACCCACAAAAAGAAATAAGTAAACCACATAAACTTTGCAAGAAAGGAAAAAAAGAAAAAGTCTTAAGGTTCTGAAAAGATAATTTTTTTTTATATCATTTCAATGTATAAAGCTGAAGGTATCATTCATATAAAAAAAAAAAGATAAATCAGCAGGACCATTCTTTTTCTCTTTCAATAATCTAAATTATTCAACTTTAATATATAAAGAACTGTAGCTTTTTCTATTTTACTCATACAAATTATTAGAGTAATAACAATTGATTGGTCCTATTTATTTTATTATTTCTTTCTTTTTATATATTGTCCTAAATGTATATTAATGTGTCATTATTATTAAAGTATACTTAGAACACTAATCCACGCTTATCAAAGGTGAAGAATCATTAATTTTTAAAGTTAAACATACATGTGTTTTGTTTGACATTTTGACAATGAACATATCATAACTTATAGTACCATATAAATTAGCTAAAAATAAAACAAAAATAATAAATAAGAAGTAGAATTATATAAACTCCCTTTGTCATTTTTTTGTTCTTCGCCGTATTGAGGAGAAAATTGTTACTAAAAATAAAAGAGAAAAACCGAAATTATATATATATAAACCAATTTGTTATATATAGGAAAAAGATACTCACATTATTATTAGGAATGTTGCAAAGTTTGAGATCATTAGACTGTTGCAAATCATGATCAACGTTGAACCGAGGACTACCTTCAAACAGCTCTAGGAGATTATTACCCGAAGAGGAATGATTGTTAAGAGTCTCTCCACTTTAAAAATCGAGCAGTAGCGAATAGATCGAAACCATTTTGAGCATTATTAGCCATCTGAGGATCAATTGTGCTCGAACTTGAAGATATTGGTGAAGACATATTTTTGTTGTTGTTGTTGTTATTCATGTTCGAAATATTTACACTAGGAAAAATCTGGCTGAAAGTAGTACTAATGCTTTTATTAGTATTTTGAAATTGTTGTATATTTGGTTGAAATGTTGAAGGCTGATTATGAAGATTTCTATTATTAGAAAGCATATGGTTTTTGAAAGTAGGAGATAATGTGTTCTTGAGAAGAAGCATTTCACTTGGTGATGAAGTTGAGGAGCTTAACATGTCACTAAATTTCGCGAAAGTAGGATTATCATGGTGATCTGAGGAGGTTGATGGTGATTGTTCTTCCTTAATTTTGTCGGCGATATGTTGATGATGATGTTCTTGGTGAGGAGTAGATTGATTAATGGTAATATGATTATTAGGCCAAGGAAAACCTACTTCTTGTATTAGGGAATTATTAAGAGAAGTAGGAGTATCTTCACCACAAGTTGCATGGATATTGCCATTATTGTTCCTGCCAATTAGAATTAACAAAAATTTAAGCAAAACCTCTAAACATAATTAATGAAAGTGAATTTCTGTAAATTTAAATTACAAATTTGGAAGTAAACTTATGAATTATGTGAAAATTTGTTAAATTGCCTATGAATTATGTGAAAATTATTACACAATAGTAACTATTCTATGTCTTTGGAAAATTTTATCTTTAAATTAGATCCATGCATAAAAAGATAGGAGATCAAAAGGAATCCAACAAAGAAGATATAAAGTGTACCAAAACATGATGAAAGACAATTGTAAAACCCTAGTTCTAGGAAAATGCATGTAAGATCTAAGCACAAACTAGCAAGAGAGGAACCCCAATGCGAAGAGAGATTTCTCTTTCACTTCGGACGACTGAGCTTATCTCATATGTATGTACAAATTTCAAATCAAAAGATTAAAAGTTCACATCCCACCTACTTCTGTATATTATTTCATAGAAAAAAAAATCAACAAAAAAATTTCAATTTCTTTAGAAAAAATGATGATATACATAAATTTATGCCAAAGTAATTATAATATTAAAAAAAAAATCAACTTACAAGAAGAAAGTTGGAGTTCTCCAAGCATGGTCATTTTCTGCAACACTAAAACATGGAGAAGGCAAAGAAGGTGGATTATTAGAAGAGACTCTGCAATAAGTTGATGATCTTGAAGATGATGATGATGATTATGTTGCTGATGAAGATTTGAAGATTCCATGCTTATATCACACATTTAAGTAATATTTGCATAATAAAAGTAAAATATAATTATATATAAAAAAAAATTGGGCTTTAAAATCCCAAGATTAAGAGTGTATTAATTTAATCTCCTTCCCATAATTCTGAGCTCCCTCCAAACAACAAGAATAGTTTCAGGGTGACTGCCACAAAAAACCCAAGTTTTATGCATTATATTGCTTTTTAAAAAACTTTTTTCTCATTTCCATAATATCCTCTTTTGTGTTTTCAACGCCTCTTAAAGTACCCTATTGAAAAGAAAGACAGCTTATTAGGAGGAATAACTCTCTCCTAGAGGGGCCATTTAGGAATTTTGACAACATTTGATTAGTGTAAAGGATATGTAGATTAACATTGATGTGGATGTTACCTTACTATGTTGGGAAAGTCTTTAGATTAAGGTTGTTAAGAAATCTATGTTCAAGACTAATATGTAAATGTATATGTCTTTGCTTAGTACATACATATCAAATTTTTATCGGGTATTTGATTGGTGGCGATCGAAAATTTATTCGGGGCTAGTGGTGTAAACAAGTCAAGTCGAGTATAATCCTATTTATATTCATGTTCAATTAACTTAAGTCAGTCTGAGCTTTCATTCATGCAATTCAAAATTCCGTTTGAGCAAGGTTCAACGTGTTTATGAGGATATAGGGTTCGTGAACAATTTGTAAATAGCTCATTATTAATTAATTGAGTCGAGCTTATAAATGAGATTTTCTTATAAACGAGTTGTGCATGCTAATTATAATCGAGCATAAAAACAAATTAACCCTAGTTATGTACTAAGCATAGTCTAGCATTTTACTAAATGAATAGTTTAATTAACTTAACTACTGTGAATAGTCAGTAGCTTTATTAAACAAGCTTGTTCATGAGCATAAATAAACTACATATCTTGTTCATGAGCTGCTATGAACGAACATATTTATGTTCGTGCTCAACCTCATTTAGGAACTGAATGAGCTTCAAGAATTGTGGGGTTCAAGCTCAGCTCATCTATCAAATTTTTAAAAACCAACATAAATGAAAGCACTTGATTAATCTTAGGTATCCAAAGTACCAAAAAAAAGTTTTTAAATTAAAGTAATATTTTCCTTAATTAATCCACACATGTAGTTACTTTTATCATTAGAATATAGTTTCTCTCTTTATTTTGTTTTTCCAAAAATTTATTCAGGTAGGTTGTCTAAATTATGTACGAAGTAAAATGAAATGTACCAATTATTTCCGGCCAGAGAGAGTATCAAGTTTGCTGACCCATAGCTACTTGTTTCTTTCTATCAATCTCAAACTTTGTTTCTTTTGTTTTATTCTTTGTTTAGGAGATCCATGGATCAATATTGTGTAAGAACTAAGAAGGGTTATTCTTTTTGGCAGACTGCAATAACAGGAAGATGATTACAAATTAGCTAGGTTATCATCATCATAATTGACCTTCCCTTCAATCCCAAGGCTTTAATGCTAAGCTAATGATGGCTATTGGCAGCCTTGCCCTATTTAATATCCCTACTCTCTCTCACTCTCAATCCAGCATGTTTATAAGCTCTGATTACCTCTTAATTGTGTATTATATCTAGCTACTTGAATTATTTATAAAATGTGCTTTTTGATGGATTAGATAATAATAATAATAATAATAATAATAATAATAATAATAATAATAATAATAATAATAATAATAATAATAATAATAATAATAATAATAATAATAATAATAATAACCACATCTTATGCTTGGTCGGTTATGAAAAAAACTATAGGAGTAATGAATATAGCTAGTAGCTCAATGGAGTTAACTATTAAATCCATCATGATTATATAAGCTTAGGGTAATTATGGCTTGTCTAAGACTTGATTCGTTAGCAAGATTGTTACTTTAACACTATTTTAAAGCTAGGTGTATAGTTACAATGCAACTTACAACATGGATGGCCATCATTTTGATGCATTATGTTTTTGTATGTTAGTAGCATTATTCTCAATTTTCCTAAAGGTAAGCAGAACTGCCTACTGAATTGAAACCTCGCATATGTTAATCCGACTCAGATCAAATCAGTAGACTAGACACATAAAAAAGGGTCGAGGGTAGGGTAAGAGAATAATTACCATTTGCCACCCTAAAAAATTGTTCCTAGTGAGGTTTGAAACTTCAAAATCAAAGTTGGAAAATACAATCCTTCGTAGGTTAGCAAGCAAGAGTAAGAAACAATTAATAAAAGCTATTGTAGGAAGATGAAATATATGATCTTTGTGGATGATTGTAAGAGTTAAAATCTTGATTCATGCAACTAATCAACATACGTCTAATTTAGAAGTGAGACTTTGGATTTGTTATTGTTGTTACCTTGTTGACATTTCGCACTAATCAAACACGCATACATTATCATTCTTAATCATAATAATAGGTACGCCTTAGTATCATAATTCTAAATTGTCACAAATTAGCACATATACTGGATGATCAGATCATTTTTGTTTGTAAAATTCTAAATTCACAGGTTAAAATTTAATCTACATATAAATTCCTTTAATAAGAGGGAAAAGTACAGTTAATGAGTTGATTAACCAGTTAAGTAGTGAACTTAGTGAGATAAGACAGATAAAATCAGTGGACAAAAGTTAACAGAGAGTAGAAAGTGGGATAGAGAAACATGACAAGGAGGGGTATGGGCAACTTTGGCTTT
>NW_018744676.1:502819-532467 GCF_001683475.1 Chenopodium quinoa
AAATCAGAGAGATCATATCAGATCGAAATGCACAACAACAATTCTATTTAAGAAAATATTAAATCGAAAATTTTGAAGTTAAAACAAATATTGGTATAACTCCATCCAAGAATTCTAAAACATCAATTTTCATCCCCAATTCAAGGCCAAAATTTTTACATCTAGGATTTGAGGTTCGTTTTGTTTTTTTGTTTGAATTTTTATTAAAGCTATCATCATGTTATGTGAAGTGTATAATAATGAATAATATATTTGTATGCAATATTGTTTGTTTTGTTTTATAGTTAATTTTTGGGCAGCAATTTAGAATTGTCTATGAACTTATGATTAGTTCGGGGTTTATCGATGGGTGAGGCAGAAATGACAGTAATTATAATAATAACTTAATAATTTTTTAAAAAAAATGACCAAAAAAGAAATTTTTAGTTATTTATCTTGCTCTAATCGTACCCTCTAATTTATAGTGGCGTGGTCCATTAACGTTGGACTAGGAGACCGACCCAAGAGAGGATGAATACGATTGTGCCATCTACTCTCCATATCAGGGAATAAACACCATACAGAAAAATTAGTTTTATGTACATACGAGAGCATGATTTGCATGTAAGTGCAATGCACTCTCTATTATGTTTCTAGTTAATGTTGTTTTTATTATACTTACATATTTTATTATCACACTCGTGTTCTTCTATTTACCATATGTTTTTTTGTTTATATTTTTTTAATATCTTTATTAATTGTTTTAGTATGAAAACAATAGGACCTTCGGCAAGCCCTTTTCAAGAGAGAAGACTAATCTCGGACCAACTGATGAATGGGCCGAGGGTTTCTTGCACAACAAACACACGTAAACTAGCGTTGGGGTAGTTGCTGAGGAAGGCCCCTCCGATGCTAAAGTCAGTTCAATGTGTCGAGAGAGAAAAGCTATATAAGAGAATTAATTGCTTAAGGTTATTTCTGAATCCATGATAAATGAGACAATTGATGGCTTGAGGACTGGGCCCGGAGTCAGATGGACTTGCCATGCTGACTGGGTTTGATTGACTTTAGCATGCTTTGGAGAGTTGAACCTTGCTTTGGGCTTTTGTAATTAAATCATTTGGATTGGTCCAATTAGGTTGACTGAATTAGACCAAACAACTTGCCCCCAGACCCGATTCGGAAGGATGACGGGTCGGGTTTTGACTTGCAAAATAGAGGGAAACAAATGATTGTAATTTGAATCTGGAATTTGGACAGTTAGTGACGTTTTAACAGTTGTTTAAGGAGAATAATTGAGGGAAGGTGGAAGGTTTAGTGGGTAGTTAACTTGGGAAAGTGTTTTCCGGTTATGATTAAGTGGAAGTAGTGGGGTTTTCAGCGGTTCGGACTCTTGGAAATCTTGATTCCAGCAAGTTTATTTAAACCGCCCTCTCCACTCTTTTTATTCACTTTTCTCAAACATTGCTTTCCTGAATTTGCTAACACCCTTGAGAACCCGATTCCTTTTTTTCCTTTATTCTCTGCAATTCCGAGCTTTTAGACTGAAATTCATTGCCCCGAACAAATTGATCGACAAATTCCGCGTCTGACAAAGGTAAATTTCTCCGAAACTTGTTCGGATTTCCCTGCTTTCCAACGCTTTTTCCTTTTTCCCGATTTCTTGATATTCGTGTAAACAATGGCTCAAGACCGAGGAAAAAGGCCTTTAGTTGCTGAGGATGGGGAGGATGTTCCTCCACTAGGTGCTCGGCGCAGCCGGCCACTTGGGCAAATGCCGCCCTTGAGCAGCCGAACCTCCTCCCTGGGAGAGAAGATAGGGTTTCTTCTGGGGATCCCCCATTGCTGTGATACCACTAGCTTCGGTGCCTTACCGAGGTTGGGAAGAGGCCAACACCTCTAGCAGTGGTTCAGTGCATGGGCCTCGGCGACTGCCAACTGGGGCCACTGAATGGTACAACCCGCCGAGAACTTTGGGCTGATGAATGCTGCTCCCTATGACTGGTGGGTCAATGGGAATGCCCTCCATCACTTCGCCGAGCAAATCGAAATATTCAACGGCATAATGGAGGAAGACGGGTATTGGTGTCAAATGCCCGTGGCCGAGGATAGAATTCACAGGCCCCTCCTGGCTATATTAGGGTGTATACTCGGCAGCTGCAGTTTGGGCTGAAGTTCCCTTTGCATCCGTTAATTGTGGAAGTGCTGAATGGGTACAATATCTCATTGTGCCAATAACCCCGGTCAACATCCAAAGAGTCATGGCATTCCTCTGGGTCTGTCTCTTCTATGGATTCGAGCCAAGCATCCACGTTTTTCGGAAACTGCATAAGCTGATGCCGAATCAGCAATCTGATGAGCACCATGGCTCTAGATGATGGAGGATTAAAACCTCGATAGGGCACTTGACCACTTGGCCGAATGATACATCCAATAAAGATTGGAGAGGCTAATGGATATGGATTCGGGCTCCTGCTGAGGAGGATCACCAAATTATTTTGGAGGGCCGAGGCATCTGAGAATGCCAGATCCGAAAATGAAAGCCATCGGTCCGGATGAGTTCTCAGCCAAAGAAAAAGAGTTGCTAACTCTCTTCGGCAAGAAGAGAAATCCAGGGGGCTCTGGCCGAATGGCCTATGTGCCGGAGACTTGGCTGCCCTGCTACCACTATAATTTCAAAGAGAAGATACTCGGTGCTGTTGGTCTCAGCCGAAAGTACCAAAATGGTAAGAGGTTCGGTTGGGGCCGAAAGCCTTTGCTTTTCTTTTTTATTTTTCTTTCTGTTTTTATTGGTTGCTCTTTCATGCATATTAACCTTTTTCTTTTGGTTTTTCAGAGCTGCATGAAGGGAATTGTGGCCTCGAATACAATAGACTCGGCATCAACGCTGCTCGGCGAGTGACGAAGAACGCCCTAACAATAATTGATCCTTCAGCTACGGCCCCTTCACTGCGCTCGTCAATGCTTGAGGTAGTTAAGCCAGCTGAGTATTCACAACAAAAACCTTGGTTCTTGAAAAGGGACTATTTTTCTTATTGGGTCCTGAAGAACAAGTTGTTGCTACTGCTGCTAGCGTACAGGCTGGAATCTTTGCCAGAACTTCTGAGCAAAGTGCTAAGCTGCAAACTTTTGTTGCTTAACCTTACGCACTTAGTGCCGAGGACGAGCAACTACTAAAGACTTCGGTAAGCCTTACTGCTTTTTCTGTTTTCTTTTTCTCCATGTCTTTCTCCTTCTACTTCAGATTTTCTAACTTGTAAAATTTTTCTAAGTACTAAGCTTCGGCTTGGAGTTTTTTTTTTTTTTTTTTTTTTTTTTTTAATGATAATGATATCACTCCTTGCCCCCCTTTCTCTTCTGCTGCAGTCTGACGAAGGAGAAGGAGACAAGAGAGAGGCTGATATGGACTGATCTTCTTCAGACGATTTTTTGGCTGAAATAATGGCTGGCCAAAGGAGAAGAAGGGCAGTAGTAAATTCGAAACAATTCCCGGTTACTGAGCCCCCAACTAAGAGACCTCGGCTGGATGAGGACCAGGCCGAGGTGGCTAAAGAGAAAACTCCTCCTCGTCACGAGAATAAGGAGGAAGAAGTTCAGCAAAGGTCTCCTCCCATCACCCAATCTTCTCCGTCTCCTCGGCACCTAGCTGAACCTTTCGCTGATGAGGTTCAGAAAGAGGATGATGCATTACTTGTGCAGCCCGAGGATGACGATGTTCGAATTTTGGATGTGAGGCCAGAAAATTTCAAGGAAGCCGAAGAAAGAGTTGATGATCCCAAGAACTTTGACGTTCCATCAACTTCTGCTAGGAACTCTTTCCGGACTTTCCAGTCTTCAGACATGGGGTTTGAGTCTGCCCCACTTTTGATTGTTCCAGAAGCTGTTAGGAACAGCATGCTGTCTCACCGAAACTCAGCTGTTGAGTTTTTTTGGTGACTTATCTGGCCTTTTCGAGCTGGAAAGGGCGAAGGTCTGGTCTCTTCGGGCAGCTGCTTGAGTGTCCGAACCTTTTACGAGGGTGCCAGACCCTTTTGCTGAGAACCGTAAGCTGTTAATGCAGGTAGCTTTTTCTTACTTAACTTTTTTGTTTAAGTGCTTTTGCTTCCTTTCCATTAAGCTTGTTTTCTCCTAAGATATTTTCTCAAATTTTTACTTAAGTCCTTTTCCTCGGCTAACTTGTCTTCGAACCTTGTAGGTCGTTCATAACCATGTCATGGCTACGGGTTTGAACGAGGAGCTGAAGAATAAAGCCGAGGAGGCTGATCACCGAGCTTAACTAGCCGAACTGAAGAGCAAAAAGGCAGAGGAGGAATCTGCAGAGAGCAAATCCAGGATGGAAGAAATGGCGGCCAGCTTCCGAAACTTTTGCCGAGAAATTAAGCAAACCATTTTTTCCTTGGATTGGAGAGGGCCACGCCTTAATCTAAGAATATGGGGCTGTTGATATTCCGAGCTTCAAGGCTCGGATAGAAGAAAAATGAAACAAGAGGCAGAAGTTCGACAAATGATGACGAGGAATTCAGAGTGAAGCAGGCTAATCTTGAGGCTGAAGTTCAGCGACTCAGAGATCAGTTGAAGGCCAAGGACTCTGATCTCTCCAATTTTAAGACTGAATTAAAAGGAGTTCAAAGCCAGCTTGAGGTCCAGACTGACGAAGCTTCTAAGGCTAAGGCAGATCTCGAGGCTGCCCGAAACTTGCTGAAAGTCCGAATCTACACCCAAGATCAGTATGATGAGGGTTTTGATAACGACTTCAAAGTTGCTCGGTGCCTGGCCTTTCATGCTGATCCAAGCATCAATTGGGATGTGGTCGAAGAATGGTCAATGATTCCTACCCATCCCAATCTGCTTACTGCTCATGAAGCCAAGCTCGCTTGCCTTGCTTGCCTAGTTGAAGTTGAGGCCCGAGAAGAAGAAGAGGCTGCAAGGGAGGAGCAAGATATTGCTCAGCCTGCCTCGTCCTCTGCTGATGCCGAAACTACCAAGGCTCCAAGTGCAGATCCGACCAACGCCTAAGCATAAGAACTCGGGCAGTCGTCTGCAGAATTTTGCGGATCATCATGTGCTTGAATGATAATATACCGCATCTGTTTTTTGCCTTTCTTTTGCTTCAACTTGACATGCATTGTACAAACTTATTTTTGCTTATTTTTTAAGTACTTGTACTAGTTTCGACAGCTGTTATTTTCCGCTTTTGGGCGGCTGCCGATTTAAGATTTCATTGTACTTGACCTTAAAACCCTCAATTTGAATGAATTTGAAGTTTTTCTCAGCTTTTCTCTTCCATTGCCCTGTTTTCTTTACTTAGTCTTGAACCTCGGCTTGGGGATACTTTTGGCTGAGAACTTCAATGTTTGCAGCGAGTGCACTGTTTTGCTTTCATTCCATTTTCCTTGCTCCTTCTACTTAGATTTTTTCAACTTGTGAAATTTTTTCAAGTACTAAGCTTCGGCTTGGAACTGGCTAGCTGAGTGCCTCTTGCCCCCCTAGAAATCTAAAGATTAGATCTTCAGGTTTTTTGAGGTGATTGTTTCGACTTTTTTTATATAGCCAAGGATCTGCCTCGGCAAAATTTTTGAAGTAATCCAGACTTTAGAGTTTCTACTCATTTTTCTTTTATCTTCTGTTTTGTTTTTGAAGGATACGATTTCGTTGTTCAGAAGTCTTGGACTCCGAGAACAATACATCCTGATCTTTATAATTCATCCGAGGGAACAACTATCTGAAACACGATGCCAGGGGAATGCTCTATCTGAAGTACAATGCTTCACTAGGCAATACTTCGGAAATGCAATCATCACATGGAACTGATTCATCCGAAGTACAATGCTTCATTGGGCAATACTTCGGGGCTTTATCAGCTCCTATTTTTTAGGCAATGTTTCGGATGCGCCTATGGCCTCTTTGTCCGGAGGAACTGATTCATCCGAAGTACAAGGCCTCATTAGGCAATACTTCGGGGGTTTATCATTTATCCTCGTCTTGGCAGGTTTTACGGCTTGCCGAAGTATAAGGCCTCATTAGGCAATACTTCGGGCAGCACCGAACGAAAACCTTGAATTTTTTCAAAAACTATTGAAGACAGAAAAAATAGAAACTTGCTGAATTTGAATAAATGGTGGCTCAAAGGCCTTTCATTAATAAGAAAGATGTACTTACATAGATTTTTCTTCCCCAAAGGGCTTTACACATGGTATTTCTTAAGTACATCGGCATTCCAGTGATTTTTCAACTCAGTACCATCCAACTGCCGAAGTCGGTATGTTCCCGGCTGAAGCTCATCATATACTTCGTAAGGTCCCTCCTAGGTGGCTGAGAGTTTCCCATGAATGCGGCCTTTTTTCATAGCAGCAGCATTCCGCAGAACAAGATCCTCAACTTTGAGAAGTCTTGCATGGACTCTTCGGTTTTAAAATTTGTTGATTCTTTGCTTGTATGCAGCCTTTTTATCTCGAGCCGAATCTCTGATCACATTTAAGAAGTCAAGGGACTCTTTCATGAGTTGTTCATTTTCTTCGGGTGAGAAGAGATTTACTCGTAGACATTCTGAGCCAATTTTCACTGGAAGGATGGCTTCGGATCCATACACCAGCTCAAAAGGTGAATGCCCCGTTGCCTCTTTTTCTGTTGTCCGAAGTGACCAAAGAGTTCCTAGAAGTTCCTCTATCCACTTGGACTTTTAATCTTCAACTCTCTTCTTAAGAGCGTTGAGGATTTGTTTATTTGCAGCTTCGGCTTGACCATTACTCTGCGGATGACAAACTGCAGAATACGCCAATTTAATGCCGAACTGATCTGTGTACCGCTTCAGTGGAAAATTGTCAAATTGCCTCCCATGATTGAAGACAAAAACTTTCGAAATCCCGAAGCGAGTGATAATGTTCTGCCAGATATATTTTCTGACAGTTTGCTCTGTAATGTTTGAAGCTGCTTCGACTTCGATCCATTTGCTGAAATAGTCTATGCCGACTCTCAGCCATCTCTTTTGGTATGGAGCATCGGGAAATGGTCCCAAAATGTCCAGTCCCCAATGAGCAAACGGAAGAGGATTCAGGATTGGCTGAAGATCTCGCGATGGTCGATGGATGATTGGTGCGAACTTTTGACATTTTTCACATTTTCTAACCAGTTCCTTAGCATCTGCGATCATGGTTGGCCAATAATATCCGGCCCTTAGCGCGTTATGGGCTAAGGTTCTTCCCCCTATGTGGTTTACGCAGATGCCGAGATGAATTTCCTGAAGGATGTAATCATCATCAGTTGGACCCACGCATTTTAATAGTGGGGCTGAGAAGGACTTTTTCAGGAGTTCCCCTCTTAAGATGATGAAACTTGAGCTAATTCTCTTCATCTTAGAGGCTAAGTTCCTGTCTTACGGGAATTTCTCTCCGAAGTTTGTAAGCTAGGATGGGGTCCATCCAACTCAGCTCGTGTGTGACGCAGCAAACCTCAGGTTCTTGGTCCACACTTTTTTCTCGGCTCACTTCCACATATACAGATCGGTTCAGCTTGGTTACAGTTGAACTTGCAAGTTTGGAGAGTGTGTCGGCTTGTGCGTTCTGACCCCTTGGGATCAGCTCGACTTCAAAAGTTCTCAACTTCGCAATGACACTTTTGATCTTTGCGAGGTAGGCAATCATTAAGGGCTCTTTGGCCTCATATTCACCTCGGATCTGATTTGCGACAAGTTGAGAATCTGTTTTTAAACAGACATACTCGGCGTTCAATGCTATGCACAACTCTAGACCAACAATTGTTGCTTCATATTCAGCTTCGTTATTTGAAGCCTTGAATGAGAATTTTAATGCATATTCAAAGGATTTGCCTTCGAGAGAGGCTATGACGACCCCTGCCCCCAAACCATTCACGGTGGAGGATCCATCCGTGAAAACGGTCCAGATTTTCAAGAACACTTGGCTAGGAAGTCTGCTAAGGCCTAGGCCTTGATAGCTGCCCTTGGCTGATAGCTGATACTGAACTCGGTGAGCTTGAAAGCCCACTTTGCTAGTCTACCAGATTCTTTACTTTGTCGAGGACTTTTTCCAGCGGTTGATCAGTTAAGACCACTATTTGATGGCAATCGAAGTAGGGCCTCAGCTTCCGAGCGGCTATCACTACTGCATATGTAACTTTTTCAAGTAGGGCGTAACGTGTCTCGGCATCTGTCAGAGTGTGATTGACGAAATAGATCGATTGCTGAAATTTTTTCTTCTTCCCTTAGCAACACCGTGCTTATAGTGGCTGGGCTAACTGCCACATATAAGTACAGGGTTTCTCCTTCAGCTGGTCTTGCCAGTGTTGGGAGTTGAGCCAGGTGCTCAAGGAGTTTCTTAAAGGCTTCTTTTTGCTCGTCTTCCCAGATGAGCTCTTTTGATTTGGGGAGTTTTAGCGCTTTGAAGAAAGGCAACCCCTTGTTCGAGGCCTTAGAGATGAACCTAGAAAGGGCAGTCATTCTGCCAGTGAGACGCTAAACATCCTTCTTTATTTTCGGCTCGGGAAGATCCAGAGCTGCTTGAACTTTGGCGGGATTGGCATCAATCCCCTTTTGCTGACCAAGAAGCCGAGGAACTTGCCTGAATTCACGCCGAAGACACACTTCTTCGGATTTTGCTTCATTTGATTTTTTCTAAGGGTGGAAAAGGCGTTTTTGCCTGAATTCACGCCGAAGACACACTTCTTCGGAACTTGCCTGAATTCACGCCGAAGACACACGCCGAATACCTGATCAACCAGCCTTTGATAAGTTGCCCCCGCATTTTTCAATCCGAAGCGCATAAGAAAGGCGTTTTTGCTTTGTCATCGAGGTGCATGAAGATCTGATGATATCCAGAAAATGGGTCCATAAAACTAAGCAGGGCATGCCCACTTGTCGAGTCGACTAGCTGATCGATCCTCGGCAAGGGATAAAAGTCCTTCGAACAGGCCCTATTTAGATCTGTGAAGTCAACGCACATTCTCCAGGTGCCATTTGCCTTCTAAACCATCACCACATTGGCCAACCATTCTGGATACTGTCAAGGTTCAATGAAACCTGCATCTAGAAGTTTTTTTACTTCAGTTGCGATGTATTGGTTCTTTTGAGCGGAGTAATTCCGCTTTTTTTGCTTAATTAGCCGACATGTAGGGTTGACATTAAGCTTATAAGAGATGAGGTTCGGATCAATCCCGGGCATGTCTATTGCCGAGAAAGCGAACACATCTTTGTTGTCCCGAAGGAGTTGAATTAGTTCAACACGAACATTTGGATCAAGTCCCAGTCCAATGCTGACACATCTTTCAGAATTCCCTTCGGTCAACTCTATTGACTCAGTCTGATTGTCCAGTTCCATGGCTTTGGCGCTGGACTCCTCTCGATCAGGCCTATTGTCAATATTAGCAGGCTTCCCAGACTGTGGCTGATGTTCTGAGTCTTTCGGCTCAGATGAGGAATCTGCCTTTTCCTTTCCCAAAGATTTTTCTTTTGCTGAGGTTTCTTGGGCTAAAGCACTTAAGCCTTTAGGCCTTTTTGTGCAACGGTCCTTTTCTTTTTCCTTTTCATCATCCTGGTCGTAAGAGGCAATGTGGTCCTTCGAGTCCGAAGTACCGTCGTAAGTGATGTACGCCGGGATTTTCACCGTCGGTACATGCTCTTCCAGTATCCAACTTTGGAAAGGTGAGCTGATAGTAACCATTACGGCCTTCCCTTTACGTCTAACCGTTGGGACCTCGCTCCTCCCTCTTAGAGAGGTTGAAGTGGTTTTCGTCCTCGGCTGAGACGATTTGGGGTACGGCTCGGTTCCCTCCGGGTAGGTGACGCGACTATGCACGCTCATCTCCCTTGGGCCTAGACGTTCGTGAACGTTTAGGCGAGCAGGCTCTTGCCATGCGGAGGTGGAATTGCTGCTTTTGTAGCTCTTGGAGTCCCGGGTTTTGGAATTGTCAAAGAATTGGGAGTTCCTTTTCCTTTCCCGCTCGGTCCTACAAGTGTCCTCCTTTTACTTGTCCCCGAGCTCCTTGAAGGAAGGAGCCCGTCCACTATCCTCTTGGCCAATCCTCCTTCTAAGGTGTCTTGGCGAAAGAGGCGAGTGATCACGGGGTGGTGGAAAGGTACCTGCTTGAGCCTTCATGAAATCCATGACGACCGCGACGGCTTGCGCCACTTCCTCTGTAGAGGGCCCCGTTTGGGGAGTTGTTCTCGGTCGAGACTGAGAATGTGAGCTTCGTGGAGGAGGACTCTTTGCATTTGATTGATTTGGCCGAGACGAACTTCTCGGCTGACGAGTATGATGGGACGGTGACTTCTCCGATGCTGCCCTTTCCGGGGAAGAGGGGGCTTTGGAAGAAGAAGGAGAAGAAGGTTCCGGTGATGGGTTCCTTCTCACCGTGATTAGGTCTCTCTTCGAAGAGGAAGGATCGTTCTTCTTAGCACTCTTGGCGCTTTTACCGCTCTTAGTCATGTTTCTACTAAGATGGGTTGGATTTTTGGCTTAATTTTGTGTATCTTCCCCACAGACTGCGCTAAATTGTTTCGGTATGAAAACAATAGGACCTTCGGCAAGCCCTTTTCAAGGGAGAAGACTGATCTCGGACCAACTGATGAATGGACCGAGGGTTTCCTGCACAGCAAACACACGTAAACTAGCCTCGGGGGTGGTTGCCGAGGAAGGCCCCTCCGATGCTAAAGTCAGTTCAGTGTGTTGAGAGAGAAAAGTTGTATAAGAGAATTAATTGCTTGAGGCTATTTCTGAATCCATGATAAATGAGACAATTGATGGCTTTTATACCTTTGCTCAAAATATAAGGATTGGGCCCTGAAGTCAGATGGGCTTGCCATGCTGACTGGGCTTGATTGACTTTAGCATGCTTTGGAGAGTAGAACCTTGCTTTGGGCTTTTGTAATTAAATCATTTGGATTGGCCCAATTAGGTTGACTGAATTGGACCCAAACATTAATGAATTAGCCTACGTTAAGTTTAGTGGTTAACCTTACTTTTGTTTATCTAATTTGAATTTGAAATGACTTTTCCTGATCTAATCTAATCTTTTTTTTTTTATCTGTTCTAATAGTCCAATTTGAATAAATTTTGAACGTACATGTACGATAATCAATAAGGAAAAAAAAATATCAAATGAGGTCTTATTATTAATTAGATTTACACATATCAATGTGTATTTTTCAAATATATATGTAATTTTCATAATTTTTTATTGCAAAACTAAAGACATCTAACGATAAACAATAATCACAAATAATATAATAAATTATGATAACCAATTGTCGGTAAGTGTATTGGTGATTGGAGCTACACTTGATAAGGAGGATCGCGTGTTCGATCCCCGCAACAACAACTATATTGGGAGGGGACTGAAACCTAACCACCCATAACTGATCCTCGAATCCATATTAACCCAAAGGCTAAAACGGGTGGAACACCAAAAAAATAATAAAGTATGATTTGAACTATTTTTTTTTTATATGAACGCAAATAAGTACAGATGCTTAAATAGTGTAAACTAAACATTGCTTTAATTAGAGTTTTTATTTTATTATATTTTTTTTTTAATTTTTGAAGGGGCTTCATTTAGAATAACTCTTTATTCATTCTTTTGGAGGCATATTGTATGTATTGACTATATATAGACATATAATTGGCTAGGTGTAGACATTGCCTATAAAATGTCGCTCCCCTCCTCAACCTCAGTCCGTCAGTCGATTCAATAAGGAAGAAGTATTTGAGCATCTTACTTCGTTCTACTCTAGTTTTTTTTTTTTTTTTTTGAAGGATCATTTTACTCCACATAATTTTATTAGGGAGAACAACTAACATTATTTATCTTGATTTAATTTCTTCTTCTAGTTTTAACACATTATACAAATTTATTTTATTTCATGGAGTTGACAACAATGGACATGCTTCAAATTTTCCACATGAACAAAGGCCAAGGGGAAGAGAGTTATGCAAAGAATTGTACTGTTCGGGTAATTATATACACACACCACTTTTACTTTTTTATTATTCATATATGAGTACTAACTGTACGCTATGTAAAATAAATGTCATTTTCTTTATTGCAAATTTTTTTTATATATATTTTATTAATGTTTTAAAGTTATTTTCTTGATAAATATAGGTGTCAAAATGAATAATATTGAAATTGTTAAAAAAAAAATGGCGTAAGAGTATAAATAACAAATAAAAAAGAGCCAACAAGGTCACCTCTTGACCTAGTGGTTAAGAATGAAAATATGTGTACGATAGATCAGTTTCAGATCTCCCATTCCGTAAAAAGTTTTTTTAAATATGAGTTTTTTTATTGGGTATGTAGAAAAGTCTTCAATTAAATAATTTTTTATTTTTACTTTCAGAACAAGATATTATCCCTAACAAAATCATTTGTTGAAGAAGCCATACAAGGCTACTTAAGCAATGAATTACCAGAGACCATGGTCATCGCCGACCTCGGTTGTTCATCAGGCCCAACGGCCCTAGGGGCGGTGTCGGAGATAATCAACATGGTTAATGCAAAATGCCGGAAGATGGAGGGACATCCATCATCACCCAAGTTTATGGTGTTTTTGAATGACTTACCAGGGAATGACTTCAATGGGGTGTTTGGATCACTCTCTAATTTTCAAAAAAAGTTGACAGAGGAAAAAGGCGGTGAGTCATGTTCATGTTTTATAGCTGGTCTTCCTGGAAGTTTCTATGGGAGGTTGCTTCCAAACAAGTCCTTGCACTTTGTCCATTCTTCTTCTAGCTTGCATTGGCTCTCTCAGGTTAGATTTTTTCTTTACTATTAGCTGTTTTTTTATGCACAAATACTTGGTAAAATTTCTATGCTTAGTATTCTACTCTAGATTATTCCAAGACACTTGCTCCATGCCATGTCCAATCAGTATAATACTTGACACACTATCCTTTATCAATTACTTCGTTTCGAAATAATTAATTGATACGGAGTATATTTTACTTTTTTGCCCGTTTCAAAATAATTGACACGCTATCATAGATGACAAGAAATCGAACTCTATCATTATTAAATTATATTTATCATATTTACCATAGCTCATTAATAATTTTTTCTATTCTCACATCACATGTTACCTTTTAATATAAATATATTAATTCGTATAAAGTAAATTTACTAACTTTACTTTACATTAAACAATTTTATCGTCCCCTACCTATTATTTTCTTAAACTACGTGCCGAATGAAGAGGGTCAATTGTTCCGAAGTGGAAGGAATATTTACTTATGGAGCATTGTGCATGTGAAAAGTATAATAATGCTCTTTATTTTCATTTAATTAAAGTTTTAGTTTAGATGAAAATAATAAGAATTAGAGATTTTTTTTTTTTTGAGGAAAGAGATAATTTTAGATATATAGTAAGAAAATAATGAGTTAATAATTTTGTATCGGAATGAAAATTTGTTAAAGTAAAAAAACCTATACATATTACATAGCTTAATAAACTTAATTTAATCTAGTATTGATTAATTTTAAGATTTTGTGATGAAATTGAATAATCGTGACTAATTGTCAACATCATCATAGACTCATAAGTCATAGTGGTACCAAATTGTTCATAATATACAATGTATATATTTTTGTTTCATAAAAAAACTCAAATTACCGTATCAATTATTATTAAAAAAAAAAAAAAAGGAATAAAATGTGACATAACTACACCAACAATATTATTTTACAAATCTTATAAAGTTAATTAGGAACGTGGATTATGAATCATATGTATCTTTGCTTCTTTCTCCACTCCAACAATTCACTATCCAATTTGCTACTGTCCCTATTTACGCGACTTACGAGTAATTAATACTAATACCCGTCTATCAACTGTTCATATACATATGTTTTGTGCCACTGGCAAAGTAAGTCAATGAAGACAAATTAGTGAAATTACAAGTTCACAGTTGTTCTTGGACCACCCACAAAGACACAACATTCACAATTATTGAATATTGATGTACTTATTCATCAATAGCCATTCAAAACCTATCTTAAAAGGTATCCCCTATCAAAAATAGTATCAATTCAAAGTCGTCACTTTAACTTAGAAACCTATGTTTTCACCCCCACAAAAAAAAAAAAAAAAAAAGAAAAAAAAAAAAAACCTAATATCTATGTACGGAGTACGAAGTTAACCAGTTTCCTCAATTAGAATACTACTTTTATTTAGTATTAGTAGCAACTTTGCAATATTTTATATATCACAAATAATACCCCTAAAATTGTAACTAATATTTAACGGAGGTAGTATTTAAACTTGGTACATTGTATCTATAACACCTAATATTTTCTTTAATTTGGTAACTAATAAGCACCATTTCTCTTTTAAAGGTTAATTTTTATTGATGAATATAAGTAATTTACATAGTAATACAAGTTGGGGCCTTGGGTTATATATAAGACCAATGACGGGACGCGATGCTAAGTTTAAGTTTAATTGATATTTTATATCATGTTCTCTAGAATAAACTAATAATATCATGTTATATGTATTCCTCCATATAAGATTATTATTATTGTTAATTAAAAAAAAAACTCTGTATATATATTTGCATGTGTGACAGATTGATCGACCGTGTATAACTTTTAATATAGAAAAATGTACTTGTGTATAGTCATATACTCATATTAAATACTTATATGCAGCTCATAGCATAGTCGTGTATCACCTATTGAAAATCGAGAAATAAGGTTTGATTTAATTTGCAGGTTCCAGCGGGTTTGGATGACAAAGATAACGCAAAGATGCTAAACAAAGGGAAGATATACATGTCAATGACTAGCCCAAATGAAGTGATAAACGCATACAAGTTACAATTTAGAAAGGATTTCCTTTTATTTTTGAAATGTCGTGCAGAAGAAGTAATTTCAGGGAGGCGTATGGTGTTAACATTTATGGGTAGAAGGTCCAATGATCCTACTTCTTCTGAAGATAATTTCTATCCTTGGGAGTTGATTGCCAAGAGCTTTAACAGCATGGTTTCTGAGGTTAGTTTTTTTAGGTTTTACTACCACTTATGTGTGATATGATTTTAGACAACATAAATTGTAGTATTGAGAATGGATGACAAAATCATACATATTATATATAATGACTTATTGTTTAATGTTTAGTGAAATTTTCTTTGTGGAGGCGGATGTACACTTGGTACATCCGAATTTTTGATAAAAGGCGGAATGAAGATATAGTTGTTTTGTAAAAAACATATAGCTGTTTTACAAAGAACATCCAGCTTTATGTTTTTTTTGTATATCTAAAGAACATCCATAATATTAATAAAGAACATAATAATATTATGTAATGAACATTATTTATATTCACCCACCATAATCTAAAGACAAAATTTAAAGAACATTTCATTGTAAACAATGAATATTATTATGTCACAAATAAAAATACATTACACTGACAATCAAATAACACGGAGATAAAAAAAATATTATTTGACAGTGTGTTCTTTATAAAATAGTGTCAGGTTCATTGTTATAAATAGCTTTATTACGTTATTTTTTTTTTTATATCTTTTATGTTCTTTTATCACGTTCATTACATTTTAACAATATGTTCTTTTCACTTTAGATATATGTTCTTTACAATTCTATACCATGTTCTTTTCACTTTAACTAAATGTTCTTTACATTTCTATACATTGTCCTTTCCGCTTATTTTT
Organism: Chenopodium quinoa; assembly: GCF_001683475.1. Lineage (NCBI taxonomy): Eukaryota > Viridiplantae > Streptophyta > Magnoliopsida > Caryophyllales > Amaranthaceae > Chenopodium > Chenopodium quinoa. The sequence continues at coordinate 518,476 of NW_018744676.1, forward strand.
TTTTTTTTTTGAACGGATGTACCATGCGCATGGTACATCCGCCTCCATGAACCACTGATTGAATGTTTAGTATTAATATACTCCGTAACAATTCTATATACCACGTATGTTAGCATTTTTTCTATAAATAACTCACTATAATAAGGGTCTCTTCTGTTCACCTTATTTTCACTATTTCAAGTCTAATAAGTTCAGTTAAGTTAAGATAAGTTCAGTTCTAGAAAAATTAAGGGTGCGTTCTATTCACTTGATTTTTACTTATCTGAACTTATCTGATCTTATCTTAACTTATCTGAACTTATTAGCCCTTATTAGAACTTATTTTAGTTATAAATTAAACTTGGGTAGCCCTGATTAACCCTTATCACAACTTGTTTGAACTTATTTTTCCTGAACCTATCTTATCTGAACTTATTAACCCTTATCTGAACTTATTAGCCCTTATTTGAACTTATCTGAACTTATTAACCCTGAAATAAGTGGAAATAAGGTGAACAAAACAGGGCCTAAGTTCAGATTAGTTCAATTCAGGAAAAATAAGTTATAATAAGGGTTACCTAAGTTCAAATTACAACTAAAATAAGTTTTAATAAGTGAAAATCGGGTGAATTGAACACACCCTAAGTTATAATGGTTGTTGAAGATTAAGAACTTTACGTACATTAATAAACATGTCAATGAAAAATAACTTAATTAGAGCCTATTATGCGTGCTCAACTTATTTTGAATTATTTCAACAAGATTTGTTATAAGTATACCGTATACATTTAACATAACATACATATTACGAAATTTTTAGATAAATTCATATAATTTCAAATAAAATAAGTTTAAAAAAAAATTAATCAAGTTCAGACAATTTCTACTAGATAAAAAATTTAAAAAAATAATTAATAACTTAAGACAAAATAAGTGTTCGAAAAAAAAAAAAAACCTTTTTTTTTTTTTTTTTTTTTTTTTTTTTTTTTGTAATTATGAATTGTCTACATATTCGTAAATGAATAATAACAAGTACGACATGCACGTATGATGAACTAATGTAGGGGTTGATTGAAGAGGATAAGCTGGATTGTTTCAATGTGCCATATTATGCACCATGCCTAGAAGAAGTTAAGCAACTAGTAAAAGAAGAATCATCATTTTTCGGGCATCGTTTCGAAGCTGTTGAAGTTGAATGGGATGGAGACGTAAAACTCAGCAACAACCAGTCTGATGAACATAGTTTATGCAAGGCGGCGTTGGCGAAGGGAGAAAGAGTAGCCAAGATACATAGAGCTGTGGTTGAGTCTATGTTGGAGCGTTACTTTGGGAAAATTGTTATGGATGATCTTTTTCAAAGGTATACTAAGATTTTGGAAGATCACTTTACTAATAACCCTAATAATTCCACAATGATTAGTTTAGTTGTTTCCTTAATTAGAAATTAGCTCTACCTTACATGCTTAAGGTTACATAGCTAGCATTTAGTTCTAAAAGTCCTTTCCTTGGATTGTAACCAAAAGATTAACTTAAACTTCATTCGTACGGTTTAACACTACTTGCTTTCTTTTTATTCTTGTAATTGTAGTTTTAAAATGAATGCTTTGCTGTGGAAATGTTTAATAAATTAGCCGTTTGATGATATATCTCTAATTTGATTGAAGATTTCAAAATACGGATTATATTATAAATATATCCTGCTTGAACGATAATTTGAAATCTATAGCAAAAAAAAAAAAAAAGGTGTAATTACATGAGACACCAATTTATACCGTAAACATCCTAAAAAGATGATAAGTTTAATTTTTCGAAAAAAAAATGGTCCAAACATGGCCCAGACCATGTGAACTCGTCTCTTATAGTATTAGGTAAAGTAGGGCTAATTAGAGATGATGATGCTTACATTCTCGATTTTCTGACAAATAGCTAGTACTCTTACTTATTCTGTATTATTGCGTTTCTTCAAATCTGAATTAATCCGTGACAAGTAATTGATTAAAGAGAATAAAAGCGAAGAATTGATAAAAAGAAGCAATCAATTATTCAATTTTAGTAGCCCACTAACTATAGTGGAGAACATTAAACAGCAATGTGCAGGCCAAGATCACAACACCCATCATCTCCCTTAATTATCGTGGCCATTCTTACATCGTTAAATTGCACCACCTTTTAAAACTATATTTAAAATTGAATACCAGTATAATTAAATTATATTTAATTTAAATTAAAACTCCTTATAAGTCTATGAGTGATCATGAACAAAGTATAACTTCATTCCAATTATCTAATAATTATTCGCATACTATATCAAATAATTATTCTTATATCATATCAAATTATTAGAAGAAATATGGCTTTCGGATTATACCTATTTGTTCTCATTTTATTGCTAATTGGTTATTTGATGAAGAAGTTATGGTTAATTAGTCCTGATGAGAGTAAAAATGGGGAATTAAGTCTAAAATTTCCACCGGGTAGTAGAGGATTACTCCCTTATATTGGAGAAACCTTACAATTCATTGCAGCAATTTATAGCAAACAAGGTTTTTATAGCTTCGTTCAAGCTCGCCATCTAAGGTATACTTCAAAACTCTACTAGTACTTTTTTTTTTTATAGTCACCTAAAAAAATGCACATACCTATCCTGAACATAAATTAAAAATATTATTCTTTTACATTGAATTTAATTATTTTTTTCCGATAAGGTATAGTAATTGTTTTAAGACGCACATATTTGGAGAGACCCATGTGTTTGTGGCAAGCACAGAATCAGCCAAGGAAATATTAAGCAATGATTTGGGAAAATTTACAAAGAAGTATATTAGGTCAATTGGAGAAGTAATTGGGTCAGAAAGCCTACTTTGTGCATCACATCAAAATCACAAGCTAATTCGAAGGCATCTTCTTGACTTGTTTAACTCAAATTCCACAGCTGATTTCACCAAGCAATTTGATCAATTGGTTGTAGATTCTCTCAACTCTTGGAAAAATACAGGAAATGTGATCATACTTGATCAAGCACTTAAGGTATGGTCAAATCATTAACAATTCTTTTTGTACAACATCTATATATCTTAGAATAATATACTAGTATAAGAATCACTTTGACCTATTTGCAATCATATTTATGAAGCTATTTTTTTTTTATTAAGTTCAAGATTTATCTATGTTACTTCTTATGGAATAAACTATGTAAAGTTATGGAATATATAAATTGCTTTTGAGTATGCCATAGACATGACGTAAATGAAACTTTTTGATATATGCTTTCGAATTTTTTAGTTGCGATGAATGTACAATGTATACCAATAATAATTATGATTCGACTATTAATTATGGTTGATGAATTCAAATTTGTTTTAATCATACAGGTTTATGCATAAACTTTATTTTTGTACAATATTATACTTGAACAAAGGAATTTTGGCTACACCTATTTTAAATACTAGTATGTTTTATTCACCTGAGTTTCACTTATTTGAACTTTTTGAGGAAAACTTCTTATACCTTATTAAATCTTAATTAGTTGTAATTTGAACTTAAATAGCTCATATTAAAAAAAATTAAAAAAAATTGATAAACTCATCCTATCTGAACTGTTATGACCTTAAATAAGTGAAATTAAGGTTAATATAATTGGGGAATTAATGTTGAGATACCTAAGACTCTAAAATAATAAGTAGAGTAGATTTTATATATTAGACCATAGAGTTATAATTATTTATTCATAATGAATAAATGTCATTTTGTTAAAAAAAAATTGTTAAAAAAATTCAGCACATTGTACGGTTGTACCTGGTATATTTGGGCACTAACAAGTATTTTATGTACTAAGCCACTATAGTGTAAGACTACTTGCTACTTGGGCTTAGAGATTTTCAAATTTACATCCTACTAGTAAATTGGGCTAAGAAAAGTGGGCCAGATTTACTAATACTGTTAAATAATTGGGCCATTGATCTAAGTTGCACAGATAGTGAAAAGTAATGGGCTTAATGTATGAATTTGGCAGATAACCTTCAAGGCAATGTGTAAAATGCTACTAAGTTTAGAAGATGGAAGTGAGCTATCTATGCTACAAAAGGATGTTGCTTGTGTTTGTCATGGAATGCTTGCATTTCCTTTGAATTTACCTTGGACTACTTTCAGCAAAGGTCTTAAGGTAAACTTTCTTAACCTTTGTAGCAGCTTATTAGTAACCCCGGTCCTCGGCCCTTAAATCCTCTCCTAGGCCCTTGCTCCCCTTGGTAGCTAGGTTCTACCTGAGGGCAAGCCCCTAGTCTGCCGTATGAAATTGAGATAAATTGCAAATGTAGGCAAGGAAAAGAATTATGAACTTGCTAGAGAAGATGATTCAAGAGAGAAGAGCAAGACATTCGACACAAATTCCTTATGGTCATGGTAATACAGATTTTCTACAATACTTACTTTTGGGAAAAAATCGCGAACCATGCTCTTCTGATTCAGAGTCAAGCTTAACTGATGCACAAATCAAAGATAACATCTTAACCATGATAATTGCAGGTAATTCTTCAATGAGTCAAATCATCATATTGGAATCATATATTTGTCTTTAATATCTTAAGCAAATCATGGATTAGTAAGAAATTATATATCTAATGATGTGTAAATAATTAAAAATGTAGGTCAGGACACCACAGCTAGCGCGATGACATGGATGGTGAAATACTTGGATGAAAATCAAGGAGTACTCAAAGTTGTACAGGTATATACAAGCTTACTATGTATGATGGATTATGCTTGAGTGTTATGAAATTGACCTTGTAATAATGTAAATGTACATACCATACTTGTATTTAAGTTACTTCGTATAAAATTTCTTTATTCTAACAGGATGAAGTACTCAGCTTACAGAAGAGAGTTGCAACCAAATCCTCCCTTACATTAGAAGATCTCAATGAGATGACATATGCTGCCAAGGTACTATCCCGCCCCCTTTTTTGTTAGCCGCTTATCCCCATACTTCTTTTTGAGATGTCCCTTAAAGATTGTCGCATATTAAATATGACCAAAGAAAACTCGTCATATAGGGACTATTATTAATGAATGGTATAATTCAGGTAGTAAAAGAAAGCTTGAGGATGGCATCCATAGTACCATGGTTCCCAAGAGTTGCACTCCGCGACTGCAACATCTTAGGTTAGTTAGTCTTCCTTAAATTAAGCACATACATATATACATGTTATAATTTTTACTTGATACAGGGTATACAATCAAGAAAGGATGGAATATTAACGTCGATGCTAGAGCTATACATTTTGATCCTACATTACATAAAGATCCTCATAAATTCATTCCCTCTAGGTTTGATGTAAGATTTCCTTACAACATTCACTTGTGTACTCTCTTATACTCAGCTTTTAATCAGTTTATACAAAGACCGAAAAAGAGGTGTATGTGCCTTGATACGTACAACTAAATCATTTGTGATGTATACGTAGAATGAACCAAAACCATACACTTACTTAGCTTTTGGCGCGGGAGGAAGAACATGTCTAGGCATGAATTTAGCCAGAACAATGATGCTTGTGTTCATTTACCGGTTAATCACCACTTACAAGTAAGTCCTCCTAGCAAGACTTGGAAATTTTATTAGTGCTAAGTGTTAACGTTAATTTTTTACTAACAAATCGATTAGTGGATCGAAATAATATCATTTCAAACATGTTTTATGCAATTCTTAGGTGGGAGGTAACTGATCCAGACTCAAGTGTGGAAAATTGGGCACTATTTTCGAGGTTGAAAAGCGGTTGTCCAATCCAAATTACACGAATTAACAATGAAACTAGAATTAAGGATAATTAAAAACATGTACAATCTATTGTATACATTTGAAAATTGTTCTAACAAACAGTTGTAAGTGTGTCACAACGTTTTGATTGGGCTTTACCATATTAAGATCCAGAATTGGTAGAATATGGGCCTGCTCTCTGGACTAAAACAGTTTGTAAAGTTGGGCCGTTGTTACTTCAACTTGGACGCATATGACCTTACGATGCATGAGTAAGATGTTTGGTGCAATGCTCAAAGTCCAAATAAATTGTTGCAAGTTAAAATAATAATAATAATAATAATAATAATAATAATAATAATAATAATAATAATAATAATAATAATAATAATGATAATAATAATAATAATAATAATAATAATAATAATAATAATAATAATAATAATAATAATAATAATAATAATAATAATAATAATAATAATAATAATAATAATAAAATATCAAAAATAAAATAAAATAAAAAAAAAAAAAAAAAGGAAGAAGAATGATGAAAATTTGCAGAATGTAGCTATGGAATTAAGGAGGACAAGTTAGTTTTTTACCTAAAAATTAGCTTCTAACTTTATATATACTTCGTACATAGTACTTCTACTAATATATGTTACTTTAATGGTATATTGACTTTTTTCTTTTTTCTATTATAAACAATTTTGATTGTTGAGCATACACATAAGTGAATTTACATAACTTGGCAATTGGCATGAATTTTACTCAAACTATGATGCATATGTAAATATGTTCCTGTATTCACTACTCCATAGCTTGATAGTTATCAATTAATCAACAATTACAAATTACAACTTACAAATGAAATCTACTGACATCCAGAATTATGTTGCGCTAACTTACAACTATGATGCATTCAAAAACAACCATGTACTTATTTTTAAAGGCGACAATTTCTAATTCAATTCGAAGTTTTAGGGAGAAACTAGTTTTAAGTCCAGTGTAATGCACGGTTTTTATTAATGTTACAATAAATTATAATGTTAATTCAACAATAGTTTATAGTAAACTAAATTAATTTTTATTAAGTGAAGCACGATAAATTGATTTTAATATTTATACCAAAGAATAAAGGGTAACTATTGCATTAAGCCGATCCACTCTATGAAAAATTAAAAGAAATTTAAGAAATATAGGGCTCTATTTAATAAAGAGAAACACATGTGTGATATATACACATATATACCTCCATCCATATTTTATTCACACACTTTAACAAATACGGAGTACAATACTTTATTAATTAATTAAGAATACATTATTTTTTCTTACATTTGTTGGAAATATAATGGTGGGAAATTTTTGCACCAAATTTTGACATATACTAGGTACTTTTTTTTTCCGACACATGCTATTATTGATTTGCCTTTTAAGAATAGAAAATTATTGTATATACAATAATACGTAATATATATTACCAAAGTGAATTTCTTATTTTGTTGAAATAAAATGCATTGCCCAAAATCCAAATAATGAAGTTAGAGCAATTAAAAGATAGAATAATGATAATAATACAAAAATATTGAGTAATAATATTATTCTAAAATATATTGCCTCATCTGTGTTCATTTATTTCTAGAACACCTACTTGTAAATTAAATATATAGAAAATATATCAAATCATTTTTTTTCTTATATACTTGAGTGTATATGGAAGCCAATATAACTGTAAAAATGCAAGGGAAATATTTTAAGTTATGTAATAATTAATGAAGATTTAACCCAAAATATATATATATATATATATATATATATATATATATATATATGTGGAAGGAAAATTTTCAACCAGAAGATGACATGTGTCACTTTTGATTTTGCTTTTAGTATATAGTTATTGATTGTATATTTTTAGTTGACTAATAGTCTTAAGTTTATTCTTAGTTGACTGATAATCTTAACTATATATTTTATGTAAAAGTTGTCACCTGTTGAAAATTGTATTAAGCATATATAGTTCTCGGAAACATATGAACGATTTCAACTCCTTTGAACCAAATTCAATTAAAAAAATTAAAGGTTTTGAAAAGATATTTCAGTATTAATGAATTTACTTACTATGACTCGTATGAGTCGTATCAAAAGTAGTATTACTTATATATTCTACACACCTCATATATCTCCCTTTAAAGTATTTGGTAAATTGTAAAAAATATTATAAAATATTTATATTATCTTATCACGTATAATTTTGGGGGATTTTTCTGTGTAACTGGCCACACTGTATGGCCGGAATTACTCAAGTTATTCCTAATCGAGTAACCCCCGACCGAACGAGTAACCCCTGACCGAGTAACCCCTCAAGTAACCTCTGGCCGAGTAACCCCTGACCGAGCTAGTTACCCCTGATCGAACCCCTCGAGTAACCCCAGCCTCGCGGTGTGACCATCCACATATAAAAAATTGCCTATAATCCTTGATTTTGTTGATATATTTAGGGGCGGAAAATCAAGCGTGAAAATTTTTGATTGACTAATATTCTTAATTATATTTTTAGTGATATATGAGTGATGAGAGTTATTATGTACACCCGGGTGTAATGTACACCCATTACACCCGGAGTCACTTGCTCATTCAATCAACAAATAATATTTGCTCATTTGTTGATTAAATGAGCAAATGACCCTGGGTGTATGGTACACCCGCGTGTATATAACAAATTCTAATGAGTGATAATCTACATATAATATACAATCAATAATATCTATTACTAAACTGTAATATAAACTTGACTAAAATAAGTAGGATATAGGTTTATATAGATGGTAAAGATGGTTCAATAATATGCATGTTATATCATACGAAGTATATCCTTTTTTCCTAGATCTTAAGGAGTATGCAATATATATATTTATATTATCTCGTTGCATATAATATTGAGTTAGTTGATATATTTAGGGGTGGGAAATAAAACGAGAAAATTTTTAACCATAGAGTGACACATGTCAAGGTGTGGCTTGAGTGCCCTGCATTTTGGTATAATTATAGATAGATAGATAGAAAATGGTACTCGTATAAAATACAACTTTTGATTTTTGTATATTATTAGGGTGATAAGATATGTATTAGGGTGATGAGATACACGGGTACCTAAATTATGTCCAAGATGAAATAATGCACGTGTACCTAACTTATGTCCAAGATAAAATTGATTATTACTCCTTATTTTGGAAAGATTTACTACCTTAAGGAAATTTTTCTCAAATTATTTCATCTTTAATTTTGAAACAAAAATTTTATCGCATGGGATCAATATTTTTTTTTTTTTTTTTTTTTGGCAAAAATATTGTGTAAGATAAATTAATAATATTCTTGTATATATAACCTGTGATATTTTTATTATATTAGCACAATTTCTAGGATATAAAAGGTCTTAGAAAATATTGAGTGAACTAATTGCTTTATTTAGGATAGTGAAAAAGGCGGAATTTTTTTCAATGACAAGGTGACACGTGAAGCTATTGTTTCGAGGGCCCTCTATTTTAGTATAGTTATAGATAGATATATAGATAGATAGATAGATATAAATCCACATGGTGCAAGCACGAATCAACTCAATCCCAAATCAATTTAGTCTCTATGTCTTATTATCTAAAATTACAAACTAGAATTTGACACAAATTAAGTATTGTTTCAGCAAAAAATTGATTAAACGGGTCTTGAAGGGCTGCTCGTGGACCATGGATTTGGGCCTTAAATGGACTTACAAAATGAACCTCGAAGCTGAGCCTCCGACTGCCAAGTTAGATGCCAAAACAATACATGTTTTGAGAGTATTTTTCGAGAGAGAGAGAGAGTGGAGGAGGATAGTCATCTTAGTATAAGAGTGAACCTCCCCATTTACCTTTGCCCTAAGTAAAAGTATGTATAGTAGTGCATACATGGGCATTGATGGGCCCTATTTGTGAATTTGGCTTATTTTAGGGTCTTTTAGGCCATTTTATGCCCTTTGGGCTTATATAGGTAAGCTTACCTTGGCTAAAATAGGTATGATCATTTTACCATCCAAACAGGTATAATTCTGAATACAAACTGTTAAATAAAAATTGCCAACCTTGTATCACTAACTATATCAAGCCTATGCATTCCTAGGGCACAATTTATCTTTACAAGTACATAGCTTCCTAGTCCAAGTTACACGTGTATAAGAATAATCAAAATTATGAAGCATGATTAATTATAAAAAAAAATTGCAAGAGTAGATTTAAGATTGTGTTTGGTGTCCACTATCCAGCAACTACACAGCTTGCTAAATTTCCTCATATACAAGTAATGTAGTAGCTAAATATGTACAGAACAGGTAGGTCGATGCACTAATTAGTTAATGCATTACATATTAATTGTGTATATTAGGGTCATCTAAATGTTGGATAATTAGTAGACTTTAGGCTTAAACTGAATTTAATATCTTAAAACAACAACTATTAGCAACATCTTTTTTTTCACTTGCTAGGAATCAGGAAGCAGATTTGTAGGTAACAATTAAAATAAAGTTTTAAATTTTGTCTAATTTGAATGTTATGCATGACAGCTAACTAATGTGTTTGGATAAAAGGGTCTTAAAAGTGTTAGTTTCTTTCTTTTTCTTAATTGTATATTAAAAAAAAGTTGTAATTATGCAAAAAATCAACATATCTATAAGCTATATAAGACTTGTATATTTGACCTTTTTCACCAAACTCAATTGTAATTATGCCAAAATTAATTTATTAGTAGTATCAAGATTGTAATCAAGCTAGTCTATCTAACTTTCATTCTTCCATTAATAATGACATTATTAGTAGATCTTTCATGAAGTAAAATATCAAAAAGCTACCATGCCTAGCAAGGTGAAAGTTCTTCAATTGGCAACATAAATGACTAATGCTATTATACCTCTGTCTGAATAACAAGTCTCATCACTCAACCTTATTACGAAGTAGGTTATAAGGAGAAAATCCAAGTTTTTCTCTGAGATAAATATGTAAATATATCTCCTCTCACAATCTCCTCTTTTTCTTTTTCTTTTTAAATGATAAAAATAAATAGTAAAGTGTACAGAAATAAATAAATGTATATAGTTAAGAGAGGAGATAAACTAAAATGTTAATTTCTGAGACTAACTTGGGCTCCCTCGATATAAAGAATTGAGTATTGTTAAAAGAAATTATAATCACAATGTGATTTATTATCTAGAGTCGAAGGTATAACTAATTAAAGGTATTGAGCATAGAATAGTGCAAATTGAAATTTTATGCTACAGCCGTACAGGTAGATTTCTTTGCCCCTTCCAATGATTGAAGCTGGAAATGAGTTGTATCGTAAATTCGTACATGATGGTGCATAGCCTGTCCATTTGAATATATCCAATTTGATACAGACAATTGTTTGGTATATTTCAATACATAATATGATCCAGGTAAAAGAAATCCTTAGCACGTGAAATCTTGTTAAATTTAGTATGAGAGTAACTGAGTACATATAGTAATATATCCGAAACCACAATCAAAATACGTAGTTCCTTAAAGTTATTTAAATAAGCTGAGTATAACAAAGCTTTATGCTCTAATCACATTCTAAAGGAAACATAAACAATCATTAGAGAATTCACTAAAAGAAAAGTAAAAGTACCTTAGGAAAATCTAATAAGTAAAAAACAAAGACAAGAACATAAATTCAAACCATCAAATTAAAATACTAGATTTCTTGACATTTTTATTGTAAATTGGATACTTCTTTTCCTATAATATAAGGGCCAAGTACCTAAAAAATAAGGGCACGATCTATTAATTAATTTATTTAAAAATACTTTTAATATCCTTTTATAGACTCTAGGGAAGGTTCACTCTGCTTTTTCCTCTGTTTTTATCGTTTAAACAATATTTTAAAAACAAACCAAAATGCCAACTCTTTCTCTTTGTGACTATATATCAAAATTATGGATCATATGATTGTTCTAAAGGGTAGTGTAACAACCACCACACCCACAAATATTGGTAGCATATTAGAACTTTGGATAAGCATTACACCTTACGTGCATATTTTTACAGTAATAATTATTTATTTAAATTATATAGTATAAAGTTCATTATGATTCCATATAAATATAATTGGACGGTCCACATTTTTTTTTACTAAATTTTAGATTGTAATTTTTTTGGTCAAGTATACGAGTTCATAGTTTGATTGGTTGACATGTGTACTTTGAACATACGGTTTACCCAATTGGTTTGGTTTGGGTTTGTTTTAAAGATGATGAGTAATTCAATATTATTCGTATTGATTTATAGATGGGATATGATCGAGTCATGCAAATTTTAGTATACTTTGAGCTAGGATCATGTAATAGAGTAAAATACCACTTAAGTTTCTTTAATTTTCATGAATTAAACTTTAATCTTGCTTAAATTAAACATATCTAAACTTTAAATTTCCAAGTTTAATATCAAATAAAAAAACCGAATAAACTCGATACTACTCTGTACTAGTATGTCACTCTATCTCCTCTCTATAAAGATTTACTACGTATTAGTTTTATTAGTTATTTCTGTTTATGGTGAAAGAAATTTTAGAACTCAGCTCACAATTTTAACATGGAGTAAATATCTATGGACATTTGAAAATAATGAAAAGAAGTACAGAAGTTGACACCACCAAATCATAAACTATTGGGTTGAGTTTCTTAACTCTTTTCAAAAGAATAAATTAAAGCTACAGCACTAAGGTAGAACATGAATAAATTAGGCTTAGTATTCTTATAGAATTTAATATCAAGCATTTAGGAGAGAAAAAAACAAGGGGAATAATCTATACGTCCTAATTTCTTAATGTCTAGTCAGAAAAAAAATTGCTTTCCTTCTTCAAATTTTAAGTTTGCGTTTGTACAAGAATAATCATCCACTAATTTTTAAAGAATTATTTTTTAAATTAAATTATTAAAAGAAATACATTACATACTTGGGGAAATACAAAAAAAAGTTTACTGGTGTGGATTACATGTAAATAAAAAAAAAAGAAATTAAGAGAATAATTTAAAAGACAAAGTGGGGTCAAAATTTTCTTTCTGATTAAGATATTTTCAGCAGTTTTTAGACTACAAAAAGGACTCTAATTACGCTAATTAAGTACTCGTACGTAGTTGACTGCAAATATATGAATAAAAATATGAACAAAAGACTAGAATATAATTTAGATTATTTATAAATGGTTCTTTTGTGCATGAATATTACATTATTACGTGTGTGTTTGTTGCAATCTTTGCTTAGATGATAAATACGCGCTTTAGTCGATGCTCAAATGCTGCCAAGAATACTAAGTTTAGTGCCTAAACAGAATATAAGCATGTTTTGTGAAAGTGACAATCATACAAAACATGAAACAAAGTTGATAAGAGGCTAGCCTAGGGAGCCATTGATTTTGAGAAGGTAGTAGAATTATCAAATACCAAGTAACATAGCTATAATTCCTTCCATTTCTAGCTAAATAAAAGGCCATGCTAAATCCTTACCTTAGTCCCGAATTTATTCGGGTAATCTATATAGATCAGTATTTGTATGTACTAAATTTCTAATCCCCAATTCTATAAGAATCCAACAATGAACCAATCTATCAATATCAATGCACATATTGCACTTGTTGTGTTTTGTTGTAAGATGCCTTTTGAGTTCTGACCCGTTGGTAGCTTAGTATAGTATAAGCTAAGATACCCAAGAACTCGAGGGAAATCTATCTCTCAAACTTGTTCTAAATGACATAGTGGACATCAAACAACATTTAGATTTTTTTTGTATCTGTTTTAGAGTTTTCTTCCCTCTCCTTCTATATACCTTGACAAAACTTTAATATCTGATCTTATTCAATGACAGTGTGAAGTCAATTAGATAGCGTTCTACTCACCTCATTTCCACTTATTGAAAAGGGAATGAAGGACTTTATATGGTATAAGTAGTTATTATCTGGTTGATATATCGAGGAACTTTAACAATCAAGAATGATACGAAATTAATGTAACCTAATAGGTTATATGGAGAACTTTCTACCTACCTATGAGAAGTTTACTACCCCTAATAAGTGAAACTTTTCATGAGACTTGATAGAAACATGTCTAAGTTGAGATTCATAAGAACATTAAATAACACGCCTTAGCTTATAAATAAGACTTAAAACATATTGGTCAAACTTTGCTACAATTAAACAATTTTTTTCACCTCTAATGT
>NW_018744677.1:0-81832 GCF_001683475.1 Chenopodium quinoa
TGTTTGAATGTGTTTGACTTTCATTTGATTCAATTAGCTTTGTAGAATGTATTTGACTTTCATTTGATTCAAATAGCTTTGTTTGAATGTGTTTGACTTTCAATTGATTCAATTAGCTTTGTAGAATGTATTTTACTGTCATTTGATTCAAATAGCTTTGTTTGAATGTTTTGAATTTCATTTAATTCAATTTGCCATTTGATTCAAATAGCTTTGAATTTGAATTTCATTTAATTCAATTTGCTTTTAGAATGCATTTCACTTTCATTTGATTTATATAGCTTTGTTTGAATGTGTTTGACTTTCATTAAATTAAAAAGCTTTTTTTGAATGTGTTTGACTTTCATTTGATTTAAAAGGCTTTGTTTGAATGTGTTTGACTTTCATTTGATTCAATTAGCTTTGTAGAATGTATTTACTTTCATTTGATTTAAAAGCTTTGTTTGAATTTGACTTTCATTTGATTCAAATAGCTTTGTTGAATGTGTTTGACTTCATTTGATTCAATTTGCTTTGTAGAATGTATTTGACTTTCATTTGATTCAAATAGCTTTGTTTGAATGTGTTTGACTTTCATTTGATTCAATTGCTTTGTAGAATGCATTTCACTTTCATTTGATTTATATATTGTTTGAATGTGTTTGACTTTCATTTAAATTAAAAAGCTTTTTTTAAATGTGTTTGATTTGATTTAAAAGCTTTGTTTGAATGTGTTTGACTTTCATTTGATTCAATTAGCTTTGTAGAATGTATTTTACTTTTATTTTATTTAATTAGCTTTTTGAATTTATTTGACTCTCATTTGATTCAAACAGCTTTGTTTGAATGTGTTTGACTTTCATTTGATTCAATTAGCTTTGTAGAATGTATTTGACTTTCATTTGAATCAAATAACTTTGTTTGACTGTGTTTGACTTTCATTTGATTCAATTTGCTTTGTAGAATGTATTTGACTTTCATTTTCTTCAAATAGCTTTGTTTGAATGTGTTTGACTTTCATTTGATTCAATTAGCTTTGTAGAATGTATTTGACATTCATTTAATTAAAATAGCTTTGTTTGATTCAATTAGCTTTGTTTGAATGTGTTTGACTTTCATTTGATTCAATTAGCTTTGTAGAATGTATTTGACTTTCATTTGATTCAAATAGCTTTGTTTGAATGTGTTTGACTTTCAATTGATTCAATTAGCTTTGTAGAATGTATTTTACTGTCATTTGATTCAAATAGCTTTGTTTGAATGTGTTTGAATTTCATTTAATTCAATTTGCTTTGTAGAATGCATTTCACTTTCATTTGATTTATATAGCTTTGTTTGAATGTTTTGACTTTCATTTAAATTAAAAAGCTTTTTTGAATGTGTTTGACTTTCATTTGTTTTAAAAGCTTTGTTTGAATGTGTTTGACTTTCATTTGATTCAATTAGCTTTGAATGTATTTTACTTTATTTTATTTAATTAGCTTTGTTTGAATTTATTTGACTTCATTTGATTCAAACAGCTTTGTTTGAATGTGTTTGACTTTCATTTGATTCAATTAGCTTTGTAGAATGTATTTGACTTTCATTTGAATCAAAAACTTTGTTTGACTGTGTTTGAATTTCATTTGATTCAATTTGCTTTGTAGAATGTATTTGACTTTCATTTCTTCAAATAGCTTTGTTTGAATGTGTTTGACTTTCATTTGATTCAATTAGCTTTGTTTGAATGTGTTTGACTTTCATTTGATTCAATTAGCTTTGTAGAATGTATTTGACTTTCATTTGATTCAAATAGCTTTGAATGTGTTTGACTTTCATTTAAATTAAAAGCTTTTTTGAATGTGTTTGACTTTCATTTGATTAAAAGACTTTTTTTTAATGTGTTTGACTTTCATTTGATTCAATTAGCTTTGTAGAATGTATTTTACTTTTATTTGATTCAAATAGCTTTTTTGTTTGATTAGCTTTGTTTGACTTTCATTTGATTCAAATAGCTTTGTTTGAATGTGTTTGAATTTCATTTGATTCAATTTGCTTTGTAGAATGCATTTGACTTTCATTTGATTAATAGCTTTATTTGAATGTGTTTGACTTTCATTTGATTCAATTAGCTTTGTAGAATGTATTTGACTTTCATTTGATTCAAAATCTTTGTTTGAATGTGTTTGACTTTCATTTGATTCAAATAGCTTTGTTTGAATGTGTTTGACTTTCATTTGATTCAATTAGCTTTGTAGAATGTATTTGACTTTCATTTGATCAAATAACTTTGTTTGACTGTGTTTGACTTTCATTTGTTCAATTTGCTTTGTAGAATGTATTTGACTTTCATTTTCTTCAATAGCTTTGTTTGAATGTGTTTGACTTTTATTTGATTTAATTAGCTTTGTAGAATGTATTTGACATTCATTTAATTAAATAGCTTGTTTGAATGTGTTTGACTTTCATTTGATTCAATTAGCTTTGTTTGAATGTGTTTGACTTTCATTTGATTCAATTAGCTTTGTAGAATGTATTTGACTTTTCATTTGATTCAAATAGCTTTGTTTGAATGTGTTTCACTTTCAATTGAATTCAATTAGCTTTTTAAAATGTATTTTACTGTCATTTGATTCAAATTGCTTTGTTTGAATGTGTTTGAATTCATTTAATTCAATTTGCTTTGTAGAATGCATTTCACTTTCATTTGATTTATATAGCTTTGTTTGAATGTGTTTGACTTTCATTTAAATTAAAAGCTTTTTTGAATGTGTTTGACTTTCATTTGATTTAAAAGACTTTGTTTGAATGTGTTTGACTTTCATTTGAATTCAATTAGCTTTGTAGAATGTATTTTACTTTTTATTTTATTTAATTAGCTTTGTTTGAATTTATTTGACTCTTATTTGATTCAAACAGCTTTGTTTGAATGTGTTTTGACTTTCATTTGATTCAAATAGCTTTGTTTGAATGTGTTTGAATTTCATTTAATATAATTTGCTTTGTAGAATGCATTTCACTTTCATTTGATTTATATAGCTTTGTTTGAATGTGTTTTTGACTTTCATTCAAATTAAAAAGCTTTTTTTGAATGTGTTTGACTTTCATTTGATTTGAAAGGCTTTGTTTGAATGTGTTTGACTTTCATTTGATTCAATTAGCTTTGTAGAATGTATTTTACTTTTATTTGATTTAATTAGCTTTGTTTTAAATTTATTTGACTCTCATTTGATTCAAATAGCTTTGTTTGAATGTGTTTGACTTTCATTTGATTCAATTAGCTTGTAGAATGTATTTGACTTTCATTTGATTGAAATAGCTTTATTTGAATGTGTTTGACTTTCATTTGATTCAATTAGCTTTGTAGAATGTATTTGACTTTCATTCGATTCGAAATCTTTGTTTGAATGTGTTTGACTTTCATTTAATTCAATTTGCTTTGTAGAATGCATTTTCACTTTCATTTGATTTATATAGCTTTGTTTGAATGTGTTTGACATTCATTTAAATTAAAAAGCTTTTTTTTAATGTGTTTGCATTTCATTTGATTTAAAAGACTTTGTTTGATTGTGTTTGACTTTTCATTTGATTCAATTAGCTTTGTAGAATGTATTTTACTTTATTTTATTTAATTAGCTTTGTTTGAATTTATTTGACTCTCATTTGATTCAAACAGCTTTGTTTGAATGTGTTTTGACTTTTATTTGATTCAATTAGCTTTGTAGAATGTATTTCACTTTCATTTGAATCAAATAACTTTGTTTGACTGTGTTTGATTTTCATTTGATTCTATTAGCTTTGTAGAATGTATTTGACTTTCATTTGAATCAAAAACTTTGTTTGACTGTGTTTGAATTTCATTTGATTCAATTTGCTTTGTAGAATGTATTTGACTTTCATTTTCTTCAAATAGCTTTGTTTGAATGTGTTTGACTTTCATTTGATTCAATTAGCTTTGTTTGAATGTGTTTGACTTTCTTTTGATTCAATTAGCTTTGTAGAATGTATTTGACTTTCATTTGATTCAAATAGCGTTGTTTGAATGTGTTTGACTTTCATTTAAATTAAAAAGCTTTTTGAATGTGTTTTGACTTTCATTTGATTTAAAAGACTTTGTTTTAATGTGTTTGACTTTCATTTGATTCAATTAGCTTTGTAGAATATATTTTACTTTTATTTGATTCAAATAGCTTTGTTTGAATGTGTTTGACTTTCATTTATTCAATTAGCTTTGTGTTTGACTTTCATTTGATTCAAATAGCTTTGTTTGAATGTGTTTGTTTCATTTGTTTGTGAATGCATTTGACTTTCATTTGATTGAAATAGCTTTATTTGAATGTGTTTGACTTTCATTTGATTCAATTAGCTTTGTAGAATGTATTTGACTTTCATTTGATTCAAATCTTTGTTTGAATGTGTTTGACTTTCATTTGATTCAAATAGCTTTGTTTGAATGTGTTTGACTTTCATTTGATTCAATTAGCTTTGTAGAATGTATTTGACTTTCATTTGAGTCAAATAACTTTGTTTGATGTGTTTGACTTTCATTTGTTTCAATTGCTTTGTAGAATGTATTTGACTTTCAAAATAGCTTTGTTTGATTTAATTAGCTTTGGTTTGAATGTGTTTGACTTTCATTTGATTCAATTAGCTTTGTTTGAATGTGTTTGACTTTCATTTGATTCAATTAGCTTTGTAGAATGTATTTGACTTTCATTTGATTCAAATAGCTTTGTTTGAATGTGTTTGACTTTCAATTGATTCAATTAGCTTTTTAAATGTATTTTACTGTCATTTGATTCAAATTGCTTTGTTTGAATGTGTTTGAATTTCATTTAATTCAATTTGCTTTGTAGAATGCATTTCACTTTCATTTGATTTATATAGCTTTGTTTGAATGTGTTTGACTTTCATTTAAATTAAAAAGCTTTTTTTGAATGTGTTTGACTTTCATTTGATTTAAAAGACTTTGTTTGAATGTGTTTGACTTTCATTTGATTCAATTAGCTTTGTAGAATGTATTTTACTTTTATTTTATTTAATTAGCTTTGTTTGAATTTATTTGACTCTTATTTGATTTCAAACAGCTTTGTTTGAATGTTTTTTGACTTTCATTTGATTCAAATAGCTTTGTTTGAATGTGTTTGAATTTCATTTAATATAATTTGCTTTGTAGAATGCATTTCACTTTCATTTGATTTATATAGCTTTGTTTGAATGTGTTTGACTTTCATTCAAATTAAAAAGCTTTTTTTGAATGTGTTTGACTTTCATTTGATTTGAAAGGCTTTGTTTGAATGTGTTGACTTTCATTTGATTCAATTAGCTTTGTAGAATGTATTTTACTTTTATTTGATTTAATTAGCTTTTGTTTAAATTTATTTGACTCTCATTTGATTCAAATAGCTTTGTTTGAATGTGTTTGACTTTCATTTTGATTCAATTAGCTTTGTAGAATGTATTTGACTTTCATTTGATTGAAATAGCTTTATTTGAATGTGTTTGACTTTCATTTGATTCAATTAGCTTTGTAGAATGTATTTGACTTTCATTCGATTCGAAATCTTTGTTTGAATGTGTTTGACTTTCATTTAATTCAATTTGCTTTGTAGAATGCATTTCACTTTCATTTGATTTATATAGCTTTGTTTGAATGTGTTTGACATTCATTTAAATTAAAAAGCTTTTTTTTAATGTGTTTGCATTTCATTTGATTTAAAAGACTTTGTTTGATTGTGTTTGACTTTCATTTGATTCAATTTAGCTTTGTTAGAATGTATTTTACTTTATTTTATTTAATTAGCTTTGTTTGAATTTATTTGACTCTCATTTGATTCAAACAGCTTTGTTTTGAATGTGTTTGACTTTTATTTGATTCAATTAGCTTTGTAGAATGTATTTCACTTTCATTTGAAATCAAATAACTTTGTTTGACTGTGTTTGATTTTCATTTGATTCAATTAGCTTTGTAGAATGTATTTGACTTTCATTTGAAATCAAAAACTTTGTTTGACTGTGTTTGAATTTCATTTGATTCAATTTGCTTTGTAGAATGTATTTGACTTTTCATTTTCTTCAAATAGCTTTGTTTGAATGTGTTTGACTTTCATTTGATTCAATTAGCTTTGTTTGAATGTGTTTGACTTTCTTTTGATTCAATTAGCTTTGTAGAATGTATTTGACTTTCATTTGATTCAAATAGCGTTGTTTGAATGTGTTTGACTTTCATTTAAATTAAAAAGCTTTTTTGAATGTGTTTGACTTTCATTTGATTTAAAAGACTTTGTTTTAATGTGTTTGACTTTCATTTGATTCAATTAGCTTTGTAGAATATATTTTACTTTTATTTGATTCAAATAGCTTTGTTTGAATGTGTTTGACTTTCATTTTTATTCAATTAGCTTTGTACAATGAATTTGACTTTCATTTGATTCAAATAGCTTTGTTTGAATGTGTTTGAATTTCATTTGATTCAATTTACTTTGTAGAATGCATTTGACTTTCATTTGATTGAAATAGCTTTATTTGAATGTGTTTGACTTTCATTTGATTCAATTAGCTTTGTAGAATGTATTTGACTTTCATTTGATTCAAAATCTTTGTTTGAATGTGTTTGACTTTCATTTGATTCAAATAGCTTTGTTTGAATGTGTTTGACTTTCATTTGATTCAATTAGCTTTGTAGAATGTATTTGACTTTCATTTGAGTCAAATAACTTTGTTTGACTGTGTTTGACTTTCATTTGTTTCAATTTGCTTTGTAGAATGTATTTGACTTTCATTTTCTTCCAATAGCTTTGTTTGAATGTGTTTGACTTTTATTTGATTTAATTAGCTTTGTAGAATGTATTTGACATTCATTTAATTAAAATAGCTTTGTTTGAATGTGTTTGACTTTCATTTGATTCAATTAGCTTTGTTTTGAATGTGTTTGACTTTCATTTGATTCAATTAGCTTTGTAGAATGTATTTGACTTTCATTTGATTCAAATAGCTTTTGTTTGAATGTGTTTGACTTTCAATTGATTCAATTAGCTTTTTAAAATGTATTTTACTGTCATTTGATTCAAATTGCTTTGTTTGAATGTGTTTGAATTTCATTTAATTCAATTTGCTTTGTAGAATGCATTTCACTTTCATTTGATTTATATAGCTTTGTTTGAATGTGTTTGACTTTCATTTAAATTAAAAAGCTTTTTTTGAATGTGTTTGACTTTCATTTGATTTAAAAGACTTTGTTTGAATGTGTTTTGACTTTCATTTGATTCAATTAGCTTTGTAGAATGTATTTTACTTTTATTTTATTTAATTAGCTTTGTTTGAATTTATTTGACTCTTATTTGATTCAAACAGCTTTGTTTGAATGTGTTTGACTTTCATTTGATTCAAATAGCTTTGTTTGAATGTGTTTGAATTTCATTTAATATAATTTGCTTTGTAGAATGCATTTCACTTTCATTTGATTTATATAGCTTTGTTTGAATGTGTTTGACTTTCATTCAAATTAAAAAGCTTTTTTTGAACGTGTTTGACTTTCATTTGATTTGAAAGGCTTTGTTTGAATGTGTTTGACTTTCATTTGATTCAATTAGCTTTGTAGAATGTATTTTACTTTTATTTGATTTAATTAGCTTTGTTTAAATTTATTTGACTCTCATTTGATTCAAATAGCTTTGTTTGAATGTGTTTGACTTTCATTTGATTCAATTAGCTTTGTAGAATGTATTTGACTTTCATTTGATTGAAATAGCTTTATTTGAATGTGTTTGACTTTCATTTGATTCAATTAGCTTTGTAGAATGTATTTGACTTTCATTCGATTCGAAATCTTTGTTTGAATGTGTTTGACTTTCATTTAATTCAATTTGCTTTGTAGAATGCATTTCACTTTCATTTGATTTATATAGCTTTGTTTGAATGTGTTTGACATTCATTTAAATTAAAAAGCTTTTTTTTAATGTGTTTGCATTTCATTTGATTTAAAAGACTTTGTTTGAATGTGTTTGACTTTCATTTGATTCAATTAGCTTTGTAGAATGTATTTGACTTTCATTTTCTTCAAATAGCTTTGTTTGAAGGTGCTTGACTTTCATTTGATTCAATTAGCTTTGTTTGAATGTGTTTGACTTTCATTTTGATTCAATTAGCTTTGTAGAATGTATTTGACTTTCATTTGATTCAAATAGCTTTGTTTGAATGTGTTTGACTTTCATTTGATTCAATTAGCTTTGTAGAATGTTATTTTACTTTTATTTGATTCAAATAGCTTTGTTTGAATGTGTTTGAATTTCATTTAATTCAATTTGCTTTGTAGAATGTGTTTGACTGTAATTTGATTCAAATAGCTTTGTTTGAATGTGTTTGAATTTCATTTAATTCAATTTGCTTTGTAGAATGTATTTCACTTTCATTTGATTTATATAGCTTTGTTTGAATGTGTTTGACTTTCATTCAAATTAAAAAGCTTTTTTTGAATGTGTTTGACTTTCATTTGATTTGAAAGGCTTTGTTTGAACGTGTTTTGACTTTCATTTGATTCAATTAGCTTTGTAGAATGTATTTTACTTTTATTTGAATTTAATTAGCTTTGTTTAAAATTTATTTGACTCTCATTTGATTCAAATAGCTTTGTTTGAATGTGTTTGACTTTCAATTGATTCAATTAGCTTTGTAGAATGTATTTTACTGTCATTTGATTCAAATAGCTTTGTTTGAATGTGTTTGAATTTCATTTAATTCAATTTGCTTTGTAGAATGCATTTCACTTTCATTTGATTTATATAGCTTTGTTTGAATGTGTTTGACTTTTCATTTAAATTAAAAAGCTTTTTTGAAAGTGTTTGATTTTCATTTCATTTAAAAGACTTTGTTTGAATGTGTTTGACTTTCATTTGATTCAATTAGCTTTGTAGAATGTATTTTACTTTTATTTTATTTAATTAGCTTTGTTTGAATTTATTTGACTCTCATTTGATTCAAACAGCTTTGTTTGAATGTGTTTGACTTTTATTTGATTCAATTAGCTTTGTAGAATGTATTTCACTTTCATTTGAATCAAATAACTTTGTTTGACTGTGTTTGACTTTCATTTGATTCAATTTGCTTTGTAGAATGTATTTGACTTTCATTTTCTTCAAATAGCTTTGTTAGAATGTGTTTGACTTTCATTTGATTCAATTAGCTTTGTTTGAATGTGTTTGACTTTCATTTGATTCAATTAGCTTTGTAGAATGTATTTGACTTTCATTTAATTCAAATAGCTTTGTTTGAATGTGTTTTGACTTTCAATTGATTCAATTAGCTTTGTAGAATGTATTTTACTGTCATTTGATTTAAATAGCTTTGTTTGACTGTGTTTGAATTTCATTTAATTCAATTTGCTTTGTAGAATGTGTTTGACTGTAATTTGATTTAAATAACTTTGTTTGAATGTGTTTGAATTTCATTTAATTCAATTTGCTTTGTAGAATGCATTTCACTTTCATTTGATTTATATAGCTTTGTTTGAATGTGTTTGACTTTCATTCAAATTAAAAAGCTTTTTTTGAATGTGTTTGACTTTCATTTGATTTAAAAGGCTTTGTTTGAATGTGTTTGACTTTCATTTGATTCAATTAGCTTTGTAGAATGTATTTTACTTTTATTTGATTTAATTAGCTTTGTTTAAATTTATGTGACTCTCATTTGATTCAAATAGCTTTGTTTGAATGTGTTTGACTTTCATTTGATTCAATTAGCTTTGTAGAATGTATTTGACTTTCATTTGATTGAAATAGCTTTATTTGAATGTGTTTGACTTTCATTTGATTCAATTAGCTTTGTAGAATGTATTTGACTTTCATTTGATTCGAAATCTTTGTTTGAATGTGTTTGACTTTCATTTGATTCAATTAGCTTTGTTTGAATGTGTTTGACTTTAATTTAATTGAATTAGCTTTGTAGAATGTATTAGACTTTTATTTGATTTAATTAGCTTTGTTTTAATGTATTTGACTCTCATTTGATTCAAATAGCTTTGTTTGAATGTGTTTAACTTTCATTTGATTCAAATAGCTTTGTTTGAATGTGTTTGACTTTCATTTGATTCAATTAGCTTTGTAGAATGTAATTGACTTTCATTCGATTAAAATAGCTTTGTTTGAATGTGCTTGACTTTCATTTGATTCAATTAGCTTTGTTTGAATGTGTTTGACTTTCATTTGATTCAATTAGCTTTGTTGAATGTATTTGACTTTCATTTGATTCAATTAGCTTTGTTTGAATGTGTTTGACTTTCATTTGATTCAATTAGCTTTGTAGAATGTATTTGCCTCTCATTTGATTCAAATAGCTTTGTTTGGATGCGTTTAACTTTAATTTATTCAATTAGCTTTGTAGAATACATTTCACTTTCATTTAATTTAAACAACTTTGTTTGAATGTGTTTGACTTTCATTTGACTCAAATAGCTTTATTTGATTTGCGTTTGACTTTCATTTGATACAGTTAGCTTTGTAGAACGTATTTGACTTTCATTTGATTCAAATAGCTGTATTTGAATGTGTTTGACTTTCATTTGATTCAATTAGCTTTGTAGAATGTATTTGACTTTCATTTGAGTCAAATAACGTTGTTTGATTGTGGTTTGATTTTCATTTGTTTCAATTTGCTTTGTAGAATGTATTTGACTTTCTTTTTCTTCAAACAACTTTGTTTGAATGTGTTTGACTTTCATTTGATTCAATTAGCTTTGTAGAATGTATTTGACATTCATTTAATTAAAATAGCTTTGTTTGAATGTGTTTTGACTTTCATTTGACTCAATTAGCTTTGTTTGAATGTGTTTGACTTTCATTTGATTTAATTAGCTTTGTAGAATGTATTTGACTTTCAATTGATTCAAATAGCTTTGTTTGAATGTGTTTGACTTTCATTTGACTCAATTAGCTTTGTAGAATGTATTTGACTTTCATTTGATTCAAATAGCTTTATTTGAATGTGTTTGACTTTCATTTGATTCAATTAGCTTTTTAGAATGTATTTGACTTTCATTTAATACGAAATCTTTGTTTGAATGTGTTTGACTTTTATTTGATTCAATTAGCTTTGTTTGAATGTGTTTTACTTTCATTTGATTCAATTCGCTTTGTTGAATGTATTTGACTTTCCGTTAATACAATTAGCTTTGTTTGAATGTGTTTGACTTTCATTTGATTCTATTAGCTTTGTAGAATGTATTTTACTTTTATTTGATTTAGTTAGCTTTGTTTGAATGTATTTGACTCTCATTTGATTCAAATAGCTTTGTTTGAATGTGTTTGACTTTCATTTGATTCAAATAGCTTTGTTTGAATGTGTTTGACTTTCATTTGATTCAATTTGCTTTGTAGAATGTAATTGACTTTCATTCGATTAAAATAGCTTTGTTTGAATGTGCTTGACTTTCATTTGATTCAATTAGCTTTGTAGAATGTATTTGACTCTCATTTGATTCAAATAGCTTTGTTTGAATGCGTTTAACTTTCATTTGATTCAATTAGCTTTGTAGAATACATTTCATTTTCATTTAATTTAAACAACTTTGTTTGAATGTGTTTGACTTTCATTTGACTCAAATAACTTTATTTGATTGCGTTTGACTTTCATTTGATACAGTTAGCTTTGTAGAACGTATTTGACTATCATTTGATTCAAATAGCTTTATTTGAATGTGTTTGACTTTCATTTGATTCAATTAGCTTTGTAGAATGTATTTGACTTTCATTAAAGTCAAATAACGTTGTTTGACTGTGTTTGATTTTCATTTGTTTCAATTTTCTTTGTAGAATGTATTTGACTTTCATTTTCTTCAAATAGCTTTGTTTGAATGTGTTTGACATTCATTTGATTCAATTAGCTTTGTAGAATGTATTTGACATTCATTTAATTAAAATAGCTTTGTTTGAATGTGTTTGACTTTCATTTGATTCAATTAGCTTTGTTTGAATGAATTTGACTTTCATTTGATTCAATTAGCTTTGTAGAATGTATTTGACTTTCATTCGATTAAAATAGCTTTGTTTGAATGTGCTTGACTTTCATTTGATTCAATTAGCTTTGTTTTAATGTGTTTGACTTTCATTTGATTCAATTAGCTTTGTTGAATGTATTTGACTTTCATTTGATTCAATTAGCTTTGTTTGAATGTGTTTGACTTTCAATTGATTCAATTAGCTTTGTAGAATGTATTTGACTCTCATTTGATTCAAATAGCTTTGTTTGAATGCGTTTAACTTTCATTTGATTCAATAAGCTTTGTAGAATACATTTCACTTTCATTTAATTTAAACAACTTTGTTTGAATGTGTTTGACTTTCATTTGACTCAAATAGCTTTATTTGATTGCGTTTGACTTTCATTTGATACAGTTACCTTTGTAGAACGTATTTGACTATCATTTGATTCAAATAGCTTTATTTGAATGTGTTTGACTTTCATTTGATTCAATTAGCTTTGTAGAATGTATTTGACTTTCATTAAAGTCAAATAACGTTGTTTGACTGTGTTTGATTTTCATTTGTTTCAATTTTCTTTGTAGAATGTATTTGACTTTCATTTTCTTCAAATAGCTTTGTTTGAATGTGTTTGACTTTCATTTGATTCAATTAGCTTTGTAGAATGTAATTGACATTCATTTAATTAAAATAGCTTTGTTTGAATGTGTTTGACTTTCATTTGATTCAATTAGCTTTGTTTGAATGTGTTTGACTTTCATTTGATTCAATTAGCTTTGTAGAATGTATTTGACTTTCATTTGATTCAAATAGCTTTGTTTGAATGTGTTTGACTTTCAATTGATTCAATTAGCTTTGTAGAATGTATTTTACTGTCATTTGATTCAAATAGCTTTGTTTGAATGTGTTTGAATTTCATTTAATTCAATTTGCTTTGTAGAATGCATTTCACTTTCATTTGATTTATATAGCTTTGTTTGAATGTGTTTGACTTTCATTTAAATTAAAAAGCTTTTTTTGAATGTGTTTGACTTTTATTTGATTTAAAAGACTTTGTTTGAATGTGTTTGACTTTCATTTGATTCAATTAGCTTTGTAGAATGTATTTTACTTTTATTTTATTTAATTAGCTTTGTTTGAATTTATTTGACTCTCATTTGATTCAAACAGCTTTGTTTGAATGTGTTTGACTTTTATTTGATTCAATTAGCTTTGTAGAATGTATTTCACTTTCATTTGAATCAAATAACTTTGTTTGACTGTGTTTGACTTTCATTTGATTCAATTTGCTTTGTAGAATGTATTTGACTTTCATTTTCTTCAAATAGCTTTGTTAGAATGTGTTTGACTTTCATTTGATTTAATTAGCTTTGTTTGAATGTGTTTGACTTTCATTTGATTCAATTAGCTTTGTAGAATGTATTTGACTTTCATTTGATTCAAATAGCTTTGTTTGAATGTGTTTGACTTTCAATTGATTCAATTAGCTTTGTAGAATGTATTTTACTGTCATTTGATTTAAATAGCTTTGTTTGACTGTGTTTGAATTTCATTTAATTCAATTTGCTTTGTAGAATGTGTTTGACTGTAATTTGATTCAAATAACTTTGTTTGAATGTGTTTGAATTTCATTTAATTCAATTTGCTTTGTAGAATGCATTTCACTTTCATTTGATTTATATAGCTTTGTTTGAATGTGTTTGACTTTCATTCAAATTAAAAAGCTTTTTTTGAATGTGTTTGACTTTCATTTGATTTAAAAGGCTTTGTTTGAATGTGTTTGACTTTCATTTGATTCAATTAGCTTTGTAGAATGTATTTTACTTTTATTTGATTTAATTAGCTTTGTTTAAATTTATTTGACTCTCATTTGATTCAAATAGCTTTGTTTGAATGTGTTTGACTTTCATTTGATTCAATTAGCTTTGTAGAATGTATTTGACTTTCATTTGATTGAAATAGCTTTATTTGAATGTGTTTGACTTTCATTTGATTCAATTAGCTTTGTAGAATGTATTTGACTTTCATTTGATTCGAAATCTTTGTTTGAATGTGTTTGACTTTCATTTGATTCAATTAGCTTTGTTTGAATGTGTTTGACTTTAATTTAATTGAATTAGCTTTGTAGAATGTATTAGACTTTTATTTGAATTTAATTAGCTTTGTTTTAATGTATTTGACTCTCATTTGATTCAAATAGCTTTGTTTGAATGTGTTTAACTTTCATTTGATTCAAATAGCTTTGTTTGAATGTGTTTGACTTTCATTTGATTCAATTAGCTTTGTAGAATGTAATTGACTTTCATTCGATTAAAATAGCTTTGTTTGAATGTGCTTGACTTTCATTTGATTCAATTAGCTTTGTTTGAATGTGTTTGACTTTCATTTGATTCAATTAGCTTTGTTGAATGTATTTGACTTTCATTTGATTCAATTAGCTTTGTTTGAATGTGTTTGACTTTCATTTGATTCAATTAGCTTTGTAGAATGTATTTGCCTCTCATTTGATTCAAATAGCTTTGTTTGGATGCGTTTAACTTTAATTTATTCAATTAGCTTTGTAGAATACATTTCACTTTCATTTAATTTAAACAACTTTGTTTGAATGTGTTTGACTTTCATTTGACTCAAATAGCTTTATTTGATTTGCGTTTGACTTTCATTTGATACAGTTAGCTTTGTAGAACGTATTTGACTTTCATTTGATTCAAATAGCTGTATTTGAATGTGTTTGACTTTCATTTGATTCAATTAGCTTTGTAGAATGTATTTGACTTTCATTTGAGTCAAATAACGTTGTTTGATTGTGTTTGATTTTCATTTGTTTCAATTTGCTTTGTAGAATGTATTTGACTTTCTTTTTTCTTCAAACCACTTTGTTTGAATGTGTTTGACTTTCATTTGATTCAATTAGCTTTGTAGAATGTATTTGACATTCATTTAATTAAAATAGCTTTGTTTGAATGTGTTTGACTTTCATTTGACTCAATTAGCTTTGTTTGAATGTGTTTGACTTTCATTTGATTTAATTAGCTTTGTAGAATGTATTTGACTTTCAATTGATTCAAATAGCTTTGTTTTGAATGTGTTTGACTTTCATTTGACTCAATTAGCTTTGTAGAATGTATTTGACTTTCATTTGATTCAAATAGCTTTATTTGAATGTGTTTGACTTTCATTTGATTCAATTAGCTTTTTAGAATGTATTTGACTTTCATTTAATACGAAATCTTTGTTTGAATGTGTTTGACTTTTATTTGATTCAATTAGCTTTGTTTGAATGTGTTTTACTTTCATTTGATTCAATTCGCTTTGTTGAATGTATTTGACTTTCCGTTAATACAATTAGCTTTGTTTGAATGTGTTTGACTTTCATTTGATTCTATTAGCTTTGTAGAATGTATTTTACTTTTATTTGATTTAGTTAGCTTTGTTTGAATGTATTTGACTCTCATTTGATTCAAATAGCTTTGTTTGAATGTGTTTGACTTTCATTTGATTCAAATAGCTTTGTTTGAATGTGTTTGACTTTCATTTGATTCAATTTGCTTTGTAGAATGTAATTGACTTTCATTCGATTAAAATAGCTTTGTTTGAATGTGCTTGACTTTCATTTGATTCAATTAGCTTTGTAGAATGTATTTGACTCTCATTTGATTCAAATAGCTTTGTTTGAATGCGTTTAACTTTCATTTGATTCAATTAGCTTTGTAGAATACATTTTCATTTTCATTTAATTTAAACAACTTTGTTTGAATGTGTTTGACTTTCATTTGACTCAAATAACTTTATTTGATTGCGTTTGACTTTCATTTGATACAGTTAGCTTTGTAGAACGTATTTGACTATCATTTGATTCAAATAGCTTTATTTGAATGTGTTTGACTTTCATTTGATTCAATTAGCTTTGTAGAATGTATTTGACTTTCATTAAAGTCAAATAACGTTGTTTGACTGTGTTTGATTTTCATTTGTTTCAATTTCTTTGTAGAATGTATTTGACTTTCATTTTCTTCAAATAGCTTTGTTTGAATGTGTTTGACATTCATTTGATTCAATTAGCTTTGTAGAATGTATTTGACATTCATTTAATTAAAATAGCTTTGTTTGAATGTGTTTGACTTTCATTTGATTCAATTAGCTTTGTTTGAATGAATTTGACTTTCATTTGATTCAATTAGCTTTGTAGAATGTATTTGACTTTCATTCGATTAAAATAGCTTTGTTTGAATGTGCTTGACTTTCATTTGATTCAATTAGCTTTGTTTTAATGTGTTTGACTTTCATTTGATTCAATTAGCTTTGTTGAATGTATTTGACTTTCATTTGATTCAATTAGCTTTGTTTGAATGTGTTTGACTTTCAATTGATTCAATTAGCTTTGTAGAATGTATTTGACTCTCATTTGATTCAAATAGCTTTGTTTGAATGCGTTTAACTTTCATTTGATTCAATAAGCTTTGTAGAATACATTTCACTTTCATTTAATTTAAACAACTTTGTTTGAATGTGTTTGACTTTCATTTTGACTCAAATAGCTTTATTTGATTGCGTTTGACTTTCATTTGATACAGTTACCTTTGTAGAACGTATTTGACTATCATTTGATTCAAATAGCTTTATTTGAATGTGTTTTGACTTTCATTTGATTCAATTAGCTTTGTAGAATGTATTTGACTTTCATTAAAGTCAAATAACGTTGTTTGACTGTGTTTGATTTTCATTTGTTTCAATTTTCTTTGTAGAATGTATTTGACTTTCATTTTCTTCAAATAGCTTTGTTTGAATGTGTTTGACTTTCATTTGATTCAATTAGCTTTGTAGAATGTATTTGACATTCATTTAATTAAAATAGCTTTGTTTGAATGTGTTTGACTTTCATTTGATTCAATTAGCTTTGTTTGAATGTGTTTGACTTTCATTTGATTCAATTAGCTTTGTAGAATGTATTTGACTTTCATTTGATTCACATAGCTTTGTTTGAATGTGTTTGACTTTCAATTGATTCAATTAGCTTTGTAGAATGTATTTGACTGTCATTTGATTCAAATAGCTTTGTTTGAATGTGTTTGAATTTCATTTAATTCAATTTGCTTTGTAGAAAGCATTTCATTTTTGATTTGATTTATATAGCTTTGTTTGAATGTGTTTGACTTTCATTTAAATTAAAAAGCTTTTTTTTTAATGTGTTTGACTTTCATTTGATTTAAAAGGCTTTGTTTAAATGTGTTTGACTTTCATTTGATGCAATTAGCTTTGTAGAATGTATTTTACTTTTATTTGATTTAATTAGCTTTGTTTGAATTTATTTGACTCTCATTTGATTCAAATAGCTTTGTTTGAATGTGTTTGACTTTCATTTGATTCAATTAGCTTTGTAGAATGTATTTGACTTTCATTTGATTCAAATAGCTTTATTTGAATGTGTTTAACTTTCATTTGATTCACTTAGCTTTGTAGAATGTATTTGACTTTCATTTAATATGAAATTTTTGTTTGAATGTGTTTGACTTTCATTTTGATTCAATTAGCTTTGTTTGAATGTGTTTTACTTTCATTTGATTCAATTCGCTTTGTTGAATGTATTTGACTTTCAGTTAATAAAATTAGCTTTGTTTGAATGTGTTTCACTTTCATTTGATTCAATTAGCTTTGTAGAATGCATTTCACTTTCATTTTATTCAAATAGCTTTGTTTGAATGTGTTTGACTTTCATTTGTTACAATTAGCTTTGTAGAACGTATTTGACTGTCATTTGATTCAAATAGTTTTGTTTGAATGTATTTGACTTTCATTTGATTCAATTAGCTTAGTAGAATGTATTTGACTTTCATTTTATTCAAATAGCTTTGTTTGAATGTGTTTGAATTTCATTTGATTCAATTAGCTTTGTAGAATGTATTTGACTTTCACTTGATTCGAAAGCTTTGTTTGAATGTGTTTGACTTTCATTAAATTCAATTATTTTGAATGTGTTTGACTTTCATTTGATTCAATTAGCTTTGTAGAATGTATTTTACTTTTATTTTTTTTAATTAGCTTTGTTTGAATTTATTTGACTCTCATTTGATCCAAACAGCTTTGTTTGAATGTGTTTGACTTTCATTTGATTCAATTAGCTTTGTAGAATGTATTTGACTTTCATTTGAATCAAATAACTTTGTTTGACTGTGTTTGACTTTCATTTGATTCAATTTGCTTTGTAGAATGTATTTGACTTTCATTTTTCTTCAAATAGCTTTGTTTGAATGTGTTTGACTTTCATTTGATTCAATTAGCTTTGTAGAATGTATTTGACATTCATTTAATTAAAATAGCTTTGTTTGAATGTGTTTGACTTTCATTTTGATTCAATTAGCTTTGTAGAATGTATTTGACTTTCATTTGATTCAAATAGCTTTGTTTGAATTTGTTTGACTTTCAATTGATTCATTTAGCTTTGTAGAATGTGTTTGATTGTCATTTGATTCAAATAGCTTTGTTTGAATGTGTTTGAATTTCATTTAGATCAATTTGCTTTGTAGAATGCATTTCACTCTCATTTGATTGAAATAGCTTTATTTGAATGTGTTTTGACTTTCATTTGATTCAATTAGCTTTGTAGAATGTATTTGACTTTCATTTGATTCAAATCTTTGTTTGAATGTGTTTGACTTTCATTTGATTCAAATAGCTTTGTTTGAATGTGTTTGACTTTTATTTGATTCAATTAGCTTTGTAGAATGTATTTGACATTCATTTAATTAAAATAGCTTTGTTTGAATGTGTTTGACTTTCATTTGATTCAATTAGCTTTGTTTGAATGTGTTTAACTTTCATTTGATTCAATTAGCTTTGTAGAATGTATTTGACTTTCATTTGATTCAAATAGCTTTGTTTGAATGTGTTTGACTTTCAATTGATTCAATTAGCTTTGTAGAATGTATTTTACTGTCATTTGATTCAAATAGCTTTGTTTGAATGTGTTTGAATTTCTTTTAATTCAATTTGCTTTGTAGAATGCATTTCACTTTCATTTGATTTATATAGCTTTGTTTGAATGTGTTTGACTTTCATTTAAATTAAAAAGCTTTGTTTGAATGTGTTTGACTTTCATTTGATTTTAAAGACTTTGTTTGAATGTGTTTGACTTTCATTTGATTCAATTAGCTTTGTAGAATGTATTTTACTTTTATTTTATTTAATTAGCTTTGTTTGAATTTATTTGACTCTCATTTGATTCAAAACAGCTTTGTTTGAATGTGTTTGACTTTCATTTGATTCAATAAGCTTTAGAATGTATTTTACTTTCATTTGATTCAAATAGCTTTGTTTGAATGTATTTGACTTTCATTTGATTCAATTAGCTTTGTAGAATGTATTTTTGAATTCATTTAATAATTAAAATAGCTTTGTTTGAATGTGTTTGAATTTCATTTGATTCAAATAGCTTTGTTTGAATGTGTTTGACTTTCATTTGATTCAATTAGCTTTATAGAATGTATTTTACTTTCATTTGATTCAAATAGCTTTGTTTGAATGTGTTTGACTTTCATTTGATTCAATTAGCTTTTGTAGAATGTAATTTTTGATCATTCATTGTAATTATAAAATAGCTTTGTTTGAATGTGTTTGATTTCATTTAAATTAAAGCTTTGTTTGAATGTGTTTGATTTTCATTTGATTCAATTAGCTTTTAGAATGTATTTTACTTTTCATTTGATTTCAAATATTTTTGTTTGAATGTGTTTGACTTTCATTTGATTCAATTAGCTTTGTAGAATGTATTTGACTTTCATTTGATTCAAATAGCTTTATTTGAATGTGTTTGACTTTCATTTGATTCAATTAGCTTTGTAGAAGGTATTTTACTTTTATTTGATTCAAAATCTTTGTATGAATGTGTTTGACTTTCATTTAATTCAAATAGCTTTGTTTGAATGTTTTTGACTTTCATTTAATTCAATTAGCTTTGTAGAATGTATTTGACTTTCATTTGAGTCAAATAACTTTGTTTGACTGTGTTTGACTTTCATTTGTTTCAATTTGCTTTGTAGAATGTATTTGACTTTCATTTTCTTCAAATAGCTTTGTTTGAATGTGTTTGACTTTCATTTGATTCAATTAGCTTTGTAGAATGTATTTGACATTCATTTAATTAAAATAGCTTTGTTTGAATGTGTTTGACTTTCATTTGATTCAATTAGCTTTGTTTGAATGTGTTTGACTTTCATTTGATGCAATTAGCTTTGTAGAATGTATTTCACTTTTATTTGATTTAATTATCTTTGTTTGAATTTATTTGACTCTCATTTGATTCAATAGCTTTGCTTGAATGTGTTTTACTTTCATTTGATTCAATTAGCTTTGTAGAATGTATTTGACTTTCATTTGATTCAAATAGCTTTTTTTGAATGTGTTTGATATTCATTTGATTCAATTAGCTTTGTAGAATGTATTTGACTTTCATTTAATACGAAATCTTTGTTTGAATGTGTTTGACTTTCATTTTATTCAATTAGCTTTGTTTGAATGTGTTTTACTTTCATTTGATTCAATTCGCTTTGTTGAATGTATTTGACTTTCAGTTAATACAATTAGCTTTGTTTGAATGTGTTTCACTTTCATTTGATTCAATTTGCTTCGTAGAATGCATTTCACTTTCATTTTATTCAAATAGCTTTGTTTGAATGTGTTTGACTTTCATTTGATACAATTAGCTTTTTAGAACGTATTTGACTGTCATTTGATTCAAATCGCTTTGTTTAAATGTATTTGACTTTCTTTTGATTCAATTAGCTTAGTAGAATTTATTTGACTGTCATTTGATTCAAATAGCTTTGTTTTAATGTGTTTGACTTTCATTTAAATTAAAAAGCTTTGTTTGAATGTGTTTGACTTTCATTTGATTCAATTAGCTTTGTAGAATGTATTTTACTTTTATCTGATTTAATTAGCTTTGTTTGAATTTATTTGACTTTCCTTTGATTCAAATAGTTTTGTTTGAATGTGTTTGACTTTCATTTGATTCAATTAGCTTTGTAGAATGTATTTGACTTTCATTTGATTCAAATAGCTTTATTTGAATGTGTTTGACTTTCATTTGATTCAATTAGCTTTGTAGAATGTATTTTACTTTTATTTGATTCAAAATCTTTGTTTGAATGTGTTTGACTGTCATTTAATTCAAATAGCTTTGTTTGAATGTTTTTGACTTTCATTTGATTCAATTAGCTTTGTAGAATGTATTTGACTTTCATTTGAGTCAAATAACTTTGTTTGACTGTGTTTGACTTTCATTTGTTTTCAATTTGCTTTGTAGATTGTATTTGACTTTCATTTTTTTCAAATAGCTTTGTTTGAATGTATTTGACTTTCATTTGATTCAATTAGCTTTGTAGAATGTATTTGACATTCATTTAATTAAAATAGCTTTGTTTGAATGTGTTTGACTTTCATTTGATTCAATTAGCTTTGTTTGAATGTGTTTGACTTTGATTTGATGCAATTAGCTTTGTAGAATGTATTTCACTTTTATTTGATTTAATTATCTTTGTTTGAATTTATTTGACTCTCATTTGATTCAAATAGCTTTGCTTGAATGTGTTTTACTTTCATTTGATTCAATTAGCTTTGTAGAATGTATTTGACTTTCATTTGATTCAAATAGCTTTTTTTGAATGTGTTTGATATTCATTTGATTCAATTAGCTTTGTAGAATGTATTTGACTTTCATTTAATACGAAATCTTTGTTTGAATGTGTTTGACTTTCATTTTATTCAATTAGCTTTGTTTGAATGTGTTTTACTTTCATTTGATTCAATTCGCTTTGTTGAATGTATTTGACTTTCAGTTAATACAATTAGCTTTGTTTGAATGTGTTTCACTTTCATTTGATTCAATTAGCTTCGTAGAATTCATTTCACTTTCATTTTATTCAAATAGCTTTGTTTGAATGTGTTTGACTTTCATTTGATACAATTAGCTTTGTAGAACGTATTTGACTGTCATTTGATTCAAATAGCTTTGTTTAAATGTATTTGACTTTCATTTGATTCAATTAGCTTAGTAGAATGTATTTGAATTTCATTTGATTCAAATAGCTTTGTTTGAATGTGTTTGACTTTCATTTGATTCAATTAGCTTTGTAGAATGTATTTGACTGTCATTTGATACAATTAGCTTTTTAGAACGTATTTGACTGTCATTTGATTCAAATCGCTTTGTTTAAATGTATTTGACTTTCTTTTGATTCAATTAGCTTAGTAGAATTTATTTGACTGTCATTTGATTCAAATAGCTTTGTTTGAATGTGTTTGACTTTCATTTAAATTAAAAAGCTTTGTTTGAATGTGTTTGACTTTCATTTGATTCAATTAGCTTTGTAGAATGTATTTTACTTTTATCTGATTTAATTAGCTTTGTTTGAATTTATTTGACTTTCCTTTGATTCAAATAGTTTTGTTTGAATGTGTTTGACTTTCATTTGATTCAATTAGCTTTGTAGAATGTATTTGACTTTCATTTGATTCAAATAGCTTTATTTGAATGTGTTTGACTTTCATTTGATTCAATTAGCTTTGTAGAATGTATTTTACTTTTATTTGATTCAAAATCTTTGTTTGAATGTGTTTGACTGTCATTTAATTCAAATAGCTTTGTTTGAATGTTTTTGACTTTCATTTGATTCAATTAGCTTTGTAGAATGTATTTGACTTTCATTTGAGTCAAATAACTTTGTTTGACTGTGTTTGACTTTCATTTGTTTCAATTTGCTTTGTAGAATGTATTTGACTTTCATTTTTTTCAAATAGCTTTGTTTGAATGTGTTTGACTTTCATTTGATTCAATTAGCTTTGTAGAATGTATTTGACATTCATTTAATTAAAATAGCTTTGTTTGAATGTGTTTGACTTTCATTTGATTCAATTAGCTTTGTTTGAATGTGTTTGACTTTCATTTGATGCAATTAGCTTTGTAGAATGTATTTCACTTTTATTTGATTTAATTATCTTTGTTTGAATTTATTTGACTCTCATTTGATTCAAATAGCTTTGCTTGAATGTGTTTTACTTTCATTTGATTCAATTAGCTTTGTAGAATGTATTTGACTTTCATTTGATTCAAATAGCTTTTTTTGAATGTGTTTGATATTCATTTGATTCAATTAGCTTTGTAGAATGTATTTGACTTTCATTTAATACGAAATCTTTGTTTGAATGTGTTTGACTTTCATTTTATTCAATTAGCTTTGTTTGAATGTGTTTTACTTTCATTTGATTCAATTTGCTTTGTTGAATGTATTTGACTTTCAGTTAATACAATTAGCTTTGTTTGAATGTGTTTCACTTTCATTTGATTCAATTTGCTTCGTAGAATGCATTTCACTTTCATTTTATTCAAATAGCTTTGTTTGAATGTGTTTGACTTTCATTTGATACAATTAGCTTTTTAGAACGTATTTGACTGTCATTTGATTCAAATCGCTTTGTTTAAATGTATTTGACTTTCTTTTGATTCAATTAGCTTAGTAGAATTTATTTGACTGTCATTTGATTCAAATAGCTTTGTTTGAATGTGTTTGACTTTCATTTAAATTAAAAAGCTTTGTTTGAATGTGTTTGACTTTCATTTGATTCAATTAGCTTTGTAGAAAGTATTTTACTTTTATCTGATTTAATTAGCTTTGTTTGAATTTATTTGACTTTCCTTTGATTCAAATAGTTTTGTTTGAATGTGTTTGACTTTCATTTGATTCAATTAGCTTTGTAGAATGTACTTGACTTTCATTTGATTCAAATAGCTTTATTTGAATGTGTTTGACTTTCATTTGATTCAATTAGCTTTGTAGAATGTATTTTACTTTTATTTGATTCAAAATCTTTGTTTGAATGTGTTTGACTGTCATTTAATTCAAATAGCTTTGTTTGAATGTTTTTGACTTTCATTTGATTCAATTAGCTTTGTAGAATGTATTTGACTTTCATTTGAGTCAAATAACTTTGTTTGACTGTGTTTGACTTTCATTTGTTTCAATTTGCTTGGTAGAATGTATTTGACTTTCATTTTTTTCAAATAGCTTTGTTTGAATGTGTTTGACTTTCATTTGATTCAATTAGCTTTGTAGAATGTATTTGACATTCATTTAATTAAAATAGCTTTGTTTGAATGTGTTTGACTTTCATTTGATTCAATTAGCTTTGTTTGAATGTGTTTGACTTTCATTTGATGCAATTAGCTTTGTAGAATGTATTTCACTTTTATTTGATTTAATTATCTTTGTTTGAATTTATTTGACTCTCATTTGATTCAAATAGCTTTGCTTGAATGTGTTTTACTTT
Source organism: Chenopodium quinoa (assembly GCF_001683475.1). NCBI lineage: Eukaryota > Viridiplantae > Streptophyta > Magnoliopsida > Caryophyllales > Amaranthaceae > Chenopodium > Chenopodium quinoa. The sequence goes on from NW_018744677.1 coordinate 24,252, forward strand.
CATTTGATTCAATTAGCTTTGTAGAATGTATTTGACTTTCATTTGATTCAAATAGCTTTTTTTGAATGTGTTTGATATTCATTTGATTCAATTAGCTTTGTAGAATGTATTTGACTTTCATTTAATACGAAATCTTTGTTTGAATGTGTTTGACTTTCATTTTATTCAATTAGCTTTGTTTGAATGTGTTTTACTTTCATTTGATTCAATTTGCTTTGTTGAATGTATTTGACTTTCAGTTAATACAATTAGCTTTGTTTGAATGTGTTTCACTTTCATTTGATTCAATTTGCTTCGTAGAATGCATTTCACTTTCATTTTATTCAAATAGCTTTGTTTGAATGTGTTTGACTTTCATTTGATACAATTAGCTTTTTAGAACGTATTTGACTGTCATTTGATTCAAATTGCTTTGTTTAAATGTATTTGACTTTCTTTTGATTCAATTAGCTTAGTAGAATTTATTTGACTGTCATTTGATTCAAATAGCTTTGTTTGAATGTGTTTGACTTTCATTTAAATTAAAAAGCTTTGTTTGAATGTGTTTGACTTTCATTTGATTCAATTAGCTTTGTAGAAAGTATTTTACTTTTATCTGATTTAATTAGCTTTGTTTGAATTTATTTGACTTTCCTTTGATTCAAATAGTTTTGTTTGAATGTGTTTGACTTTCATTTGATTCAATTAGCTTTGTAGAATGTATTTGACTTTCATTTGATTCAAATAGCTTTATTTGAATGTGTTTGACTTTCATTTGATTCAATTAGCTTTGTAGAATGTATTTTACTTTTATTTGATTCAAAATCTTTGTTTGAATGTGTTTGACTGTCATTTAATTCAAATAGCTTTGTTTGAATGTTTTTGACTTTCATTTGATTCAATTAGCTTTGTAGAATGTATTTAACTTTCATTTGAGTCAAATAACTTTGTTTGACTGTGTTTGACTTTCATTTGTTTCAATTTGCTTTGTAGAATGTATTTGACTTTCATTTTTTTCAAATAGCTTTGTTTGAATGTGTTTGACTTTCATTTGATTCAATTAGCTTTGTAGAATGTATTTGACATTCATTTAATTAAAATAGCTTTGTTTGAATGTGTTTGACTTTCATTTGATTCAATTAGCTTTGTTTGAATGTGTTTGATTTTCATTTGATGCAATTAGCTTTGTAGAATGTATTTCACTTTTATTTGATTTAATTATCTTTGTTTGAATTTATTTGACTCTCATTTGATTCAAATAGCTTTGCTTGAATGTGTTTTACTTTCATTTGATTCAATTAGCTTTGTAGAATGTATTTAACTTTCATTTGATTCAAATAGCTTTTTTTGAATGTGTTTGATATTCATTTGATTCAATTAGCTTTGTAGAATGTATTTGACTTTCATTTAATACGAAATCTTTGTTTGAATGTGTTTGACTTTCATTTTATTCAATTAGCTTTGTTTGAATGTGTTTTACTTTCATTTGATTCAATTCGCTTTGTTGAATGTATTTGACTTTCAGTTAATACAATTAGCTTTGTTTGAATGTGTTTCATTTTCATTTGATTCAATTTGCTTCGTAGAATGCATTTCATTTTCATTTTATTCAAATAGCTTTGTTTGAATGTGTTTGACTTTCATTTGATACAATTAGCTTTTTAGAACGTATTTGACTGTCATTTGATTCAAATCGCTTTGTTTAAATGTATTTGACTTTCTTTTGATTCAATTAGCTTAGTAGAATTTATTTGACTGTCATTTGATTCAAATAGCTTTGTTTGAATGTGTTTGACTTTCATTTAAATTAAAAAGCTTTGTTTGAATGTGTTTGACTTTCATTTGATTCAATTAGCTTTGTAGAATGTATTTTACTTTTATCTGATTTAATTAGCTTTGTTTGAATTTATTTGACTTTCCTTTGATTCAAATAGTTTTGTTTGAATGTGTTTGACTTTCATTTGATTCAATTAGCTTTGTAGAATGTATTTGACTTTCATTTGATTCAAATAGCTTTATTTGAATGTGTTTGACTTTCATTTGATTCAATTAGCTTTGTAGAATGTATTTTACTTTTATTTCATTCAAAATCTTTGTTTGAATGTGTTTGACTGTCATTTAATTCAAATAGCTTTGTTTGAATGTTTTTGACTTTCATTTGATTCAATTAGCTTTGTAGAATGTATTTGACTTTCATTTGAGTCAAATAACTTTGTTTGACTGTGTTTGACTTTCATTTGTTTCAATTTGCGTTGTAGAATGTATTTGACTTTCATTTTTTTCAAATAGCTTTGTTTGAATGTGTTTGACTTTCATTTGATTCAATTAGCTTTGTAGAATGTATTTGACATTCATTTAATTAAAATAGCTTTGTTTGAATGTGTTTGACTTTCATTTGATTCAATTAGCTTTGTTTGAATGTGTTTGACTTTCATTTGATGCAATTAGCTTTGTAGAATGTATTTCACTTTTATTTGATTTAATTATCTTTGTTTGAATTTATTTGACTCTCATTTGATTCAAATAGCTTTGCTTGAATGTGTTTTACTTTCATTTGATTCAATTAGCTTTGTAGAATGTATTTGACTTTCATTTGATTCAAATAGCTTTTTTGAATGTGTTTGATATTCATTTGATTCAATTAGCTTTGTAGAATGTATTTGACTTTCATTTAATACGAAATCTTTGTTTGAATGTGTTTGACTTTCATTTTATTCAATTAGCTTTGTTTGAATGTGTTTTACTTTCATTTGATTCAATTTGCTTTGTTGAATGTATTTGACTTTCAGTTAATACAATTAGCTTTGTTTGAATGTGTTTCACTTTCATTTGATTCAATTTGCTTCGTAGAATGCATTTCACTTTCATTTTATTCAAATAGCTTTGTTTGAATGTGTTTGACTTTCATTTGATACAATTAGCTTTTTAGAACGTATTTGACTGTCATTTGATTCAAATTGCTTTGTTTAAATGTATTTGACTTTCTTTTGATTCAATTAGCTTAGTAGAATTTATTTGACTGTCATTTGATTCAAATAGCTTTGTTTGAATGTGTTTGACTTTCATTTAAATTAAAAAGCTTTGTTTGAATGTGTTTGACTTTCATTTGATTCAATTAGCTTTGTAGAAAGTATTTTACTTTTATCTGATTTAATTAGCTTTGTTTGAATTTATTTGACTTTCCTTTGATTCAAATAGTTTTGTTTGAATGTGTTTGACTTTCATTTGATTCAATTAGCTTTGTAGAATGTATTTGACTTTCATTTGATTCAAATAGCTTTATTTGAATGTGTTTGACTTTCATTTGATTCAATTAGCTTTGTAGAATGTATTTTACTTTTATTTGATTCAAAATCTTTGTTTGAATGTGTTTGACTGTCATTTAATTCAAATAGCTTTGTTTGAATGTTTTTGACTTTCATTTGATTCAATTAGCTTTGTAGAATGTATTTAACTTTCATTTGAGTCAAATAACTTTGTTTGACTGTGTTTGACTTTCATTTGTTTCAATTTGCTTTGTAGAATGTATTTGACTTTCATTTTTTTCAAATAGCTTTGTTTGAATGTGTTTGACTTTCATTTGATTCAATTAGCTTTGTAGATTGTATTTGACATTCATTTAATTAAAATAGCTTTGTTTGAATGTGTTTGACTTTCATTTGATTCAATTAGCTTTGTTTGAATGTGTTTGATTTTCATTTGATGCAATTAGCTTTGTAGAATGTATTTCACTTTTATTTGATTTAATTATCTTTGTTTGAATTTATTTGACTCTCATTTGATTCAAATAGCTTTGCTTGAATGTGTTTTACTTTCATTTGATTCAATTAGCTTTGTAGAATGTATTTAACTTTCATTTGATTCAAATAGCTTTTTTTGAATGTGTTTGATATTCATTTGATTCAATTAGCTTTGTAGAATGTATTTGACTTTCATTTAATACGAAATCTTTGTTTGAATGTGTTTGACTTTCATTTTATTCAATTAGCTTTGTTTGAATGTGTTTTACTTTCATTTGATTCAATTCGCTTTGTTGAATGTATTTGACTTTCAGTTAATACAATTAGCTTTGTTTGAATGTGTTTCATTTTCATTTGATTCAATTTGCTTCGTAGAATGCATTTCACTTTCATTTTATTCAAATAGCTTTGTTTGAATGTGTTTGACTTTCATTTGATACAATTAGCTTTTTAGAACGTATTTGACTGTCATTTGATTCAAATCGCTTTGTTTAAATGTATTTGACTTTCTTTTGATTCAATTAGCTTAGTAGAATTTATTTGACTGTCATTTGATTCAAATAGCTTTGTTTGAATGTGTTTGACTTTCATTTAAATTAAAAAGCTTTGTTTGAATGTGTTTGACTTTCATTTGATTCAATTAGCTTTGTAGAATGTATTTTACTTTTATCTGATTTAATTAGCTTTGTTTGAATTTATTTGACTTTCCTTTGATTCAAATAGTTTTGTTTGAATGTGTTTGACTTTCATTTGATTCAATTAGCTTTGTAGAATGTATTTGACTTTCATTTGATTCAAATAGCTTTATTTGAATGTGTTTGACTTTCATTTGATTCAATTAGCTTTGTAGAATGTATTTTACTTTTATTTGATTCAAAATCTTTGTTTGAATGTGTTTGACTGTCATTTAATTCAAATAGCTTTGTTTGAATGTTTTTGACTTTCATTTGATTCAATTAGCTTTGTAGAATGTATTTGACTTTCATTTGAGTCAAATAACTTTGTTTGACTGTGTTTGACTTTCATTTGTTTCAATTTGCTTTGTAGAATGTATTTGACTTTCATTTTTTTCAAATAGCTTTGTTTGAATGTGTTTGACTTTCATTTGATTCAATTAGCTTTGTAGAATGTATTTGACATTCATTTAATTAAAATAGCTTTATTTGAATGTGTTTGACTTTCATTTGATTCAATTAGCTTTGTTTGAATGTGTTTGACTTTCATTTGATACAATTAGCTTTGTAGAATGTATTTCACTTTTATTTGATTTAATTATCTTTGTTTGAATTTATTTGACTCTCATTTGATTCAAATAGCTTTGCTTGAATGTGTTTTACTTTCATTTGATTCAATTAGCTTTGTAGAATGTATTTGACTTTCATTTGATTCAAATAGCTTTTTTTGAATGTGTTTGATATTCATTTGATTCAATTAGCTTTGTAGAATGTATTTGACTTTCATTTAATACGAAATCTTTGTTTGAATGTGTTTGACTTTCATTTTATTCAATTAGCTTTGTTTGTGTTGTATATTTGGAGTAACACTCGAAATACACAAGGGATAAACCAAGGGATAGATAAGGCTAAAGAACCAAAAGCTTCTCAGATAAAGTCACACCACTAAGAAACGTTTTGGGTTCCTAAGATCACAAGCCAACTAGTAGCCTAAACTAGCTAACTAAGCAAAGGAAACGAAATTCCAAATCCAAGAATTTCAGGTTTTGTTTCTAATCCAAGAAACGAATGTAAGACAAGTCTTTTTTTTTTGTTTGCAATAATCTGATTTTTCATTCACATTTGCTTGCTATTTATAGTGAGCAAACATCTTAAGTACAAGCTGAATTAAGTGGCTTTTAGCTCACTTGTTACACGTCCAAACTAAGTACATATCAGTTTTTGTAGCCTAGATACATTAATAAAAGAAGCCTTACTTAACTAGATACATCAAGAGCAAATGGCGGTTTGTAACCTCCAAGTTATGAGTGAAATAAAATCAGAAACAAGAGAGTATAACACCCCCTTGATTCACGCCCACAAAGCAGCAGCTTGGAGATGAAACAGCTCCCCTTTTCACGCCCAATTCAAACAGCAAGTGAAGTGTAACTCCTCCTTGTTTCAAGCCTTGAATTAAGCTTGAATGTATGTGGTCAAGGATGTACTTGGACGCCTCTTGAATGTACCAGTTGCTGGCTGAAATAAACGGCCACTTGAAGACTCAAATGAAAGCTTGTAACTCCTCATTGATGCTGATTGTAACACCCAAGTTAAAGCTTTGAAATTCCTTGTAAAAGAATTTCGGATTCCAAGCTTAAATGGCTGCCATTTTGATGTATCTTTGCACTTGTACTTTTGTGTGAATGTGACAATAATTTTCGAACTAAAATCAGCTAAAAAGAACTAAAAAAAAATATAACTAATTTGCAAACTTAAAATGACTAAAGTTTACAATTTATTCAAAGCATAAAAAGAACTAGAATAAACTAGTTAATAAGAACAACAAGAAATTCAAGGGGTTGAATATCTTGCTGCCCAAGGATAGAATGCATAGCACCAAAACATGATGCTACATCTTGAACCAAAGAAATGTCCATAACCAAGTTGTTAGGCTTGGCTACAACATTCCCCCCTTCTTGAAAAGAGTTTGCCCTCAAACTCGGCAACTCTTCAAACTCATCATAGTAAAGCATCTCTTCCCATTGCTTGGGACGTTTAGTAGCCAAAGACCGCAGCAAGGATCCCAAAGTGCTATTAGTCACTTCGGTTTGACCAACTGTTTGAGGATGACTTGAAGTGCTAAAGTTCAATTTCGTGCCCATCTTCCTCCATAAAGTAAGCCAAAAATGACTTAGAAATTTTGGATCACGATCACTCACCATGGATTTAGGTATACCATGTAAACGAACAATCTCATTGAAAAACAAGTTAGCAACAGGAGTAGCATCATAAGTTGCATAGGCTGGTTTGTTTGGGAGCATTGAACCGGGAACAAGATCAATTTTGTGTTGTGTGTCACGTTTTGGGGGTAAGCCAAGGGGAATGTCTTCGGGGAGAACATAGGAAAAGGTTTTGAGAAGAGGGGTGAGGAGTGGGTGTGGCTCTTCTTGTGACGGTTTGGAAGGGGCATCAAGTTGGCTTAAAATGAATTGTTTGTGAGCTTTATACTCATGCATTTCTGATTTTATGAGAGTGGTAAGGGAAGTAGGGGGTGTGGATATGGGGTGATCGTTTTTGAGGTTTAGGGGGGTAAGAAGTATTTTCCGTCCATCCTTAGTGAAGGAATATGTGTTTTTATACCCATCATGCATCACACGCCTATCAAATAACCAAGGTCTACCAAGTAAAATATGACATGCATTCATAGGTATAACATCACACCACAATTCTTCTTCATAAGTTTTACCAATGCTAAATGATAACAAGACTTGTTGTGTTACTTGAATCCCTTTACCATGATTTAACCATTGAATCGCATAAGGTTTAGGGTGAGGAACGGTTTTAAGTTTCAGCTTGTCTATCATTACTTGTGAAGCTACATTGGTACAACTACCTCCATCAATAATCAATGAACATACCTTTCCACCAATGGTGCAACGAGTGTGAAAGATTGACTCACGTTGCAAACTTCCTTCTTTGCCAACCATATTGCTAAGTGTGCGTCGAACCACCAAGCATTCTCCTTCGTCTGGTCCAAGACACGCATACTCATCATTCTCCTCAAGGTTGCTGTCCACTTCATTTTCTAATTCATCCTCCTCTTCATGCTCAATCAAAGTGACAATCCTTTTATTTGGACAATCACTAGCCAAATGTCCAAGGCCTTGACACCGAAAACATCTTCTTGGGGCTGGTTTTGGGTTGGAATCTTGGGTGTTTTGTGAAGGTGGTTTAGAAGTAGGCTGATTGGACGTTGGGTTTAAAGGTGGGAAATTGGATGTTTGCTTTGTTTGGGGAAATGAGGTTTGAGATGCAAAACGTGATGATTCACTTTTGCCTCTTGCTTTTTGTTGCTGCTCAATCTTATGTGCTAAGATAATGAGCTCTTCAAGGGTAGAGTAAGGATGTAGTTCGGCCACATTGGCTATTTTTGGGTCAAGCCCTCCCAAAAAGCGCACCAATGTTTGAGGTTCATCTTCCTCTACTCCACATTTCATGACAAACCCTTCAAACTCCCTAGCATATTCTTCTACTGATTTTGTACCTTGTTTGAGGTTGTGGAACTTGGAAAAGTTTTCTTGCACATAGTATGTGGGAAGAAACTTTTGTTTCAGCAACTTCTTCATCTTGATCCACGATCTCACTTTCTCTTTGTCTTGCCTTTCCCTTTTGGCACACACGCTAGCCCACCAAGTTGAGGCATATTTTCTCAACTTCAAGGCTACAATTTTCACCTTCTTTTCTTCCGGTGTTTGCTTGTAATCAAACACTCTCTCCACCGTTCTAAGCCATTCTACAAACTCATCAGCATCGAGTTTGCCATCATACTCCGGAATGTCAGCCTTAATGTCATTGTTAGGCCGTGACCTTTCTCTTTCATGATAAGGTCTATCATTGTGATTGAAATTAGATTCACTCACTTCTTCATCACTATGATTGGTAAAACCCTCTTTTTGATGGCGCAACTTAATAGAAAGGTCTCTTAACTGACCTTGCAAATATTGCATTCGTTGCTCCATATCTTCTTTCTCTTGTGCAACCTTATTGACATATTCTTGCCAATTAGGGGGTGGGATGTCGGCCATGGTTTGTGTTTGGGTATGTGTTTGGGGTATTGTGTTTGGGTATTTGTTTGCTAGACCCCCCTCCTTCTAGCGCCAAATGTTGTATATTTGGAGTAACACTCGAAATACACAAGGGATAAACCAAGGGATAGATAAGGCTAAAGAACCAAAAGCTTCTCAGATAAAGTCACACCACTAAGAAACGTTTTGGGTTCCTAAGATCACAAGCCAACTAGTAGCCTAAACTAGCTAACTAAGCAAAGGAAACGAAATTCCAAATCCAAGAATTTCAGGTTTTGTTTCTAATCCAAGAAACGAATGTAAGACAAGTCTTTTTTTTTTGTTTGCAATAATCTGATTTTTCATTCACATTTGCTTGCTATTTATAGTGAGCAAACATCTTAAGTACAAGCTGAATTAAGTGGCTTTTAGCTCACTTGTTACACGTCCAAACTAAGTACATATCAGTTTTTGTAGCCTAGATACATTAATAAAAGAAGCCTTACTTAACTAGATACATCAAGAGCAAATGGCGGTTTGTAACCTCCAAGTTATGAGTGAAATAAAATCAGAAACAAGAGAGTATAACACCCCCTTGATTCACGCCCACAAAGCAGCAGCTTGGAGATGAAACAGCTCCCCTTTTTACGCCCAATTCAAACAGCAAGTGAAGTGTAACTCCTCCTTGTTTCAAGCCTTGAATTAAGCTTGAATGTATGTGGTCAAGGATGTACTTGGACGCCTCTTGAATGTACCAGTTGCTGGCTGAAATAAACGGCCACTTGAAGACTCAAATGAAAGCTTGTAACTCCTCATTGATGCTGATTGTAACACCCAAGTTAAAGCTTTGAAATTCCTTGTAAAAGAATTTCGGATTCCAAGCTTAAATGGCTGCCATTTTGATGTATCTTTGCACTTGTACTTTTGTGTGAATGTGACAATAATTTTCGAACTAAAATCAGCTAAAAAGAACTAAAAAAAAATATAACTAATTTGCAAACTTAAAATGACTAAAGTTTACAATTTATTCAAAGCATAAAAAGAACTAGAATAAACTAGTTAATAAGAACAACAAGAAATTCAAGGGGTTGAATATCTTGCTGCCCAAGGATAGAATGCATAGCACCAAAACATGATGCTACATCTTGAACCAAAGAAATGTCCATAACCAAGTTGTTAGGCTTGGCTACAACAGTTTGAATGTGTTTTACTTTCATTTGATTCAATTCGCTTTGTTGAATGTATTTGACTTTCAGCTAATACAATTAGCTTTGTTTGAATGTGTTTCACTTTCATTTGATTCAATTAGCTTCGTAGAATTCATTTCACTTTCATTTTATTCAAATAGCTTTGTTTGAATGTGTTTGACTTTCATTTGATACAATTAGCTTTGTAGAACGTATTTGACTGTCATTTGATTCAAATAGCTTTGTTTAAATGTATTTGACTTTCATTTGATTCAATTAGCTTAGTAGAATGTATTTCACTTTCATTTGATTCAAATAGCTTTGTTTGAATGTGTTTGACTTTCATTTGATTCAATTAGCTTTGTAGAATGTATTTGACTTTCATTTGATTCAAATAGCTTTGTTTGAATGTGTTTGACTTTCAATTGATTCAATTAGCTTTGTAGAATGTATTTTACTGTTATTTGATTCAAATAGCTTTGTTTGAATGTGTTTGAATTTCATTTAATTCAATTTCCTTTGTAGAATGCATTTCACTTTCATTTGATTGAAATAGCTTTGTTTGAATGTGTTTGACTTTCATTAAAATTAAAAAGCTTTGTAGAATGCATTTCACTTTCATTTGATTTATATAGCTTTGTTTGAATGTGTTTGACTTTCATTTAAATTAAAAAGCTTTGTTTGAATGTGTTTGACTTTCATTTGATTCAATTAGCTTTGTAGAATGTATTTTACTTTTATCTGATTTAATTAGCTTTGTTTGAATTTATTTGACTTTCCTTTGATTCAAATAGCTTTGTTTGAATGTGTTTGACTTTCATTTGATTCAATTAGCTTTGTAGAATGTATTTGACTTTCTTTTGATTTAAATAGCTTTATTTGAATGTGTTTGACTTTCATTTGATTCAATTAGCTTTGTAGAATGTATTTTACTTTTATTTGATTCAAAATCTTTGTTTGAATGTGTTTGACTTTCATTTAATTTAAATAGCTTTGTTTGAATGTTTTTGACTTTCATTTGATTCAATTAGCTTTGTAGAATGTATTTGACTTTCATTTGAGTCAAATAACTTTGTTTGACTGTGTTTGACTTTCATTTGTTTCAATTTGCTTTGTAGAATGTATTTGACTTTCATTTTCTTCAAATAGCTTTGTTTGAATGTGTTTGACTTTCATTTGATTCAACTAGCTTTGTAGAATGTATTTCACATTCATTTAATTAAAATAGCTTTGTTTGAATGTGTTTGACTTTCATTTGATTCAATTAGCTTTGTTTGAATGTGTTTGACTTTCATTTGATTCAATTAGCTTTGAAGAATGTATTTGACTTTCATTTGATTCAAATAGCTTTGTTTGAATGTGTTTGACTTTCAATTGATTCAATTAGCTTTGTTTGAATGTGTTTGACTTTCATTTGATGCAATTAGCTTTGTAGAATGTATTTTACTTTTATTTGATTTAATTAGCTTTGTTTGAATTTATTTGACTCTCATTTGATTCAAATAGCTTTGTTTGAATGTGTTTTACTTTCATTTGATTCAATTAGCTTTGTAGAATGTATTTGACTTTCATTTGATTCAAATAGCTTTATTTGAATGTGTTTGATATTCATTTGATTCAATTAGCTTTGTAGAATGTATTTGACTTTCATTTAATACGAAATCTTTGTTTGAATGTGTTTGACTTTCATTTTATTCAATTAGCTTTGTTTGAATGTGTTTTACTTTCATTTGATTCAATTCGCTTTGTTGAATGCATTTCACTTTCATTTAATTCAAATAGCTTTGTTTGAATGTGTTTGAATTTCTTTTAGATCAATTTGCTTTGTAGAATGCATTTCACTTTCATTTGATTTATATAGCTTTGTTTGAATGTGTTGGACTTTCATTTAAATTAAAAAACTTTTTTTGAATGTGTTTGACTTTCATTTGATTTAAAAGGCTTTGTTTGAATGTGTTTGACTTTCATTTGATTCAATTAGCTTTGTAGAATGTATTTTACTTTTATTTTCTTCAAATAGCTTTGTTTGAATGTGTTTGACTTTCATTTGATTCAATTAGCTCTGTAGAATGTATTTGACATTCATTTAATTAAAATAGCTTTGTTTGAATGTGTTTGACTTTCATTTAATTCAATTAGCTTTGTTTGAATGTGTTTGACTTTCATTTGATTCAATTAGCTTTGTAGAATGTATTTTACTTTCATTTGATTCAAATAGCTTTGTTTGAATGTGTTTGACTTTCAATTGATTCAATTAGCTTTGTAGAATGTATTTTACTGTCATTTGATTCTAATAGCTTTGTTTGAATGTGTTTGAATTCCATTTAATTCAATTTGCTTTGTAGAATGCATTTCACTTTCATTTGATTTATATAGCTTTGTTTGAATGTGTTTGACTTTCATTTAAATTAAAAAGCATTGTTTGAATGTGTTTGACTTTCATTTGATTCAATTAGCTTTGTAGAATGTATTTTACTTTTATCTGATTTAATTAGCTTTGTTTGAATTTATTTGACTTTCCTTTGATTCAATTTGCTTTGTAGAATGTATTTGACTTTCATTTTCTTCAAATAGCTTTGTTTGAATGTGTTTGACTTTCATTTGATTCAATTAGCTTTGTAGAATGTATTTGACATTCATTTAATTCAATTAGCTTTGTAGAATGTATTTGACTTTCATTTGAGTCAAATAACTTTGTTTGATTGTGTTTGACTTTCATTTGTTTCAATTTGCTTTGTAGAATGTATTTGACTTTCATTTGATTCAAATAGCTTTGTTTGAATGTGTTTGACTTTCATTTGATTCAATTAGCTTTGTAGAATGTATTTGACTTTCATTTGATTCAAAATCTTTGTTTGAATGTGTTTACCTTTCATTTAATTCAAATAGCTTTGTTTGAATGTTTTTTACTTTCATTTGATTCAATTAGCTTTGTAGAATGTATTTGACTTTCATTTGAGTCAAATAACTTTGTTTGACTGTGTTTGACTTTCATTTGTTTCAATTTGCTTTGTAGAATGTATTTGACTTTCATTTTCTTCAAATAGCTTTGTTTGAATGTGTTTGACTTTCATTTGAGTCAATTAGCTTTGTAGAATGTATTTGACATTCATTTAATTAAAATAGCTTTGTTTGAATGTGTTTGACTTTCATTTGATTCAATTAGCTTTGTTTGAATGTGTTTGACTTTCATTTGATGCAATTAGCATTGTAGAATGTATTTTACTTTTATTTGATTTAATTAGCTTTAGTGGAATTTATTTGACTCTCATTTGATTCAAATAGCTTTGTTTGAATGTGTTTTACTTTCATTTGATTCAATTAGCTTTGTAGAATGTATTTGACTTTCATTTGATTCAAATAGCTTTATTTGAATGTGTTTGATATTCATTTGATTCAATTAGCTTTGTAGAATGTATTTGACTTTCATTTAATACGAAATCTTTGTTTGAATGTGTTTGACTTTCATTTTATTCAATTAGCTTTGTTTGAATGTGTTTTACTTTCATTTGATTCAATTCGCTTTGTTAAATGCATTTCACTTTCATTTTATTCAAATAGCTTTGTTTGAATGTGTTTGACTTTCATTTGATACAATTAGCTATGTAGAACGTATTTGACTGTCATTTGATTCAAATAGCTTTGTTTAAATGTATTTGACTTTCATTTGATTCAATTAGCTTAGTAGAATGTATTTGACTTTCATTTGATTCAAATAGCTTTGTTTGAATGTGTTTGACTTTCATTTGATTCAATTAGTTTTGTAGAATGTGTTTGACTGTCATTTGATTCAAATAGCTTTGTTTGAATGTGTTTGAATTTCATTTAGATCAATTTGCTTTGTAGAATGCATTTCACTTTCATTTGATTTATATAGCTTTGTTTGAATGTGTTTGACTTTCATTTAAATTAAAAAGCTTTTTTTGAATGTGTTTGATTTTCATTTGATTTAAAAGACTTTGTTTAAATGTGTTTGAATTTCATTTGATTCAATTAGCTTTGTAGAATGTATTTTACTTTTATCTGATTTAATTAGCTTTGTTTGAATTTATTTTACTTTCCTTTGATTCAAATAGCTTTTTTTGAATGTGTTTGACTTTCGTTTGATTCAATTAGCTTTGTAGAATGTATTTGACTTTCATTTAATTCAAATAGCTTTATTTGAATGTGTTTGACTTTCATTTGATTCAATTAGCTTTGTAGAATGTATTTGACTTTCATTTTCTTCAAATAGCTTTGTTTGAATGTGTTTGAATTTCATTTGATTCAATTAGCTTTGTAGAATGTATTTGACATTCATTTAATTAAAATAGCTTTGCTTGAATGTGTTTGACTTTCATTTGATTCAATTAGCTTTGTTTGAATGTGTTTGACTTTCATTTGATTCAATTAGCTTTGTAGAATGTATTTGACTTTCATTTGATTCAAATAGCTATGTTTGAATATGTTTGACTTTCAATTGATTCAATTAGCTTTGTAGAATGTATTTTACTGTCATTTGATTCAAATAGCTTTGTTTGAATGTGTTTGAATTCCATTTAATTCAATTTGCTTTGTAGAATGCATTTCACTTTCATTTGATTTATATAGCTTTGTTTGAATGTGTTTAACTTTCATTTAAATTAAAAAGCGTTGTTTAAATGTGTTTGACTTTCCTTTGATTCAATTAGCTTTGTAGAATGTATTTTACTTTTATCTGATTTAATTAGCTTTGTTTGAATTTATTTGACTTTCCTTTGATTCAAATAGCTTTGTTTGAATGTGTTTGACTTTCATTTGATTCAATTAGCTTTGTAGAATGTATTTGACTTTCATTTGAATCAAATAACTTTGTTTGACTGTGTTTGACTTTCATTTGGTTCAATTTGCTTTGTAGAATGTATTTGACTTTCATTTTCTTCAATTAGCTTTGTTTGAATGTGTTTGACTTTCATTTGATTCAATTAGCTTTGTAGAATGTATTTGACATTCATTTAATTCAATTAGCTTTGTAGAATGTATTTGACTTTCATTTGAGTCAAATAACTTTGTTTGATTGTGTTTGACTTTCATTTGTTTCAATTTGCTTTGTAGAATGTATTTGACTTTCATTTGATTTAAATAGCTTTGTTTGAATGTGTTTGACTTTCATTTGATTCAATTAGCTTTGTAGAATGTATTTGACTTTCATTTGATTCAAAATCTTTGTTTGAATGTGTTTGACTTTCATTTAATTCAAATAGCTTTGTTTGAATGTTTTTGACTTTCATTTGATTCAATTAGCTTTGTAGAATGTATTTGACTTTCATTTGAGTCAAATAACTTTGTTTGACTGTGTTTGACTTTCATTTGTTTCAATTTGCTTTGTAGAATGTATTTGACTTTCATTTTCTTCAAATAGCTTTGTTTGAATGTGTTTGGCTTTCATTTGCTTCAATTAGCTTTGTAGAATGTATTCGACATTCATTTAATTAAAATAGCTTTGTTTGAATGTGTTTGACTTTCATTTGATTCAATTAGCTTTGTTTGAATGTGTTTGACTTTCATTTGATGCAATTAGCTTTGTAGAATGTATTTTACTTTTATTTGATTTAATTAGCTTTGTTTGAATTTATTTGACTCTCATTTGATTCAAATAGCTTTGTTTGAATGTGTTTTACTTTCATTTGATTCAATTAGCTTTGTAGAATGTATTTGACTTTCATTTGATTCAAATAGCTTTATTTGAATGTGTTTGATATTCGTTTGATTCAATTAGCTTTGTAGAATGTATTTGACTTTCATTTAATACGAAATCTTTGTTTGAATGTGTTTGACTTTCATTTTATTCAATTAGCTTTGTTTGAATGTGTTTTACTTTCATTTGATTCAATTCGCTTTGTTGAATGCATTTCACTTTCATTTAATTCAAATAGCTTTGTTTGAATGTGTTTGAATTTCTTTTAGATCAATTTGCTTTGTAGAATGCATTTCACTTTCATTTGATTTATATAGCTTTGTTTGAATGTGTTGGACTTTCATTTAAATTAAAAAGCTTTTTTTGAATGTGTTTGACTTTCATTTGATTTAAAAGGCTTTGTTTGAATGTGTTTGACTTTCATTTGATTCAATTAGCTTTGTAGAATGTATTTTACTTTTATCTGATTTAATTAGCTTTGTTTGAATTTATTTGACTTTCCTTTGATTCAAATAGCTTTGTTTGAATGTGTTTGACTTTCGTTTGATTCAATTAGCTTTGTAGAATGTATTTGACTTTCATTTAATTCAAATAGCTTTATTTGAATGTGTTTGACTTTCATTTGATTCAATTAGCTTTGTAGAATGTATTTTACTTTCATTTTCTTCAAATAGCTTTGTTTGAATGTGTTTGACTTTCATTTGATTCAATTAGCTTTGTAGAATGTATTTGACATTCATTTAATTAAAATAGCTTTGTTTGAATGTGTTTGACTTTCATTTGATTCAATTAGCTTTGTTTGAATGTGTTTGACTTTCATTTGATTCGATTAGCTTTGTAGAATGTATTTGACTTTCATTTGATTCAAATAGTTTTGTTTGAATGTGTTTGACTTTCAATTGATTCAATTAGCTTTGTAGAATGTATTTTACTGTCATTTGATTCTAATAGCTTTGTTTGAATGTGTTTGAATTCCATTTAATTCAATTTGCTTTGTAGAATGCATTTCACTTTCATTTGATTTATATAGCTTTGTTTAAATGTGTTTGACTTTCATTTAAATTAAAAAGCATTGTTTGAATGTGTTTGACTTTCATTTGATTCAATTAGCTTTGTAGAATGTATTTTACTTTTATCTGATTTAATTAGCTTTGTTTGAATTTATTTGACTTTCCTTTGATTCAATTTGCTTTGTAGAATGTATTTGACTTTCATTTTCTTCAAATAGCTTTGTTTGAATGTGTTTGACTTTCATTTGATTCAATTAGCTTTATAGAATGTATTTGACATTCATTTAATTCAATTAGCTTTGTAGAATGTATTTGACTTTCATTTGAGTCAAATAACTTTGTTTGATTGTGTTTGACTTTCATTTGTTTCAATTTGCTTTGTAGAATGTATTTGACTTTCATTTGATTCAAATAGCTTTGTTTGAATGTGTTTGACTTTCATTTGATTCAATTAGCTTTGTAGAATGTATT
The DNA here is from genome assembly GCF_001683475.1 of Chenopodium quinoa. Classification (NCBI taxonomy): domain Eukaryota; kingdom Viridiplantae; phylum Streptophyta; class Magnoliopsida; order Caryophyllales; family Amaranthaceae; genus Chenopodium; species Chenopodium quinoa. The sequence continues at coordinate 41,012 of NW_018744677.1, forward strand.
TGACTTTCATTTGATTCAAAATCTTTGTTTGAATGTGTTTGACTTTCATTTAATTCAAATAGCTTTGTTTGAATGTTTTTGACTTTCATTTGATTCAATTAGCTTTGTAGAATGTATTTGACTTTCATTTGAGTCAAATAACTTTGTTTGACTGTGTTTGACTTTCATTTGTTTCAATTTGCTTTGTAGAATGTATTTGACTTTCATTTTCTTCAAATAGCTTTGTTTGAATGTGTTTGACTTTCATTTGATTCAATTAGCTTTGTAGAATGTATTTGACATTCATTTAATTAAAATAGCTTTGTTTGAATGTGTTTGACTTTCATTTGATTCAATTAGCTTTGTTTGAATGTGTTTGACTTTCATTTGATGCAATTAGCATTGTAGAATGTATTTTACTTTTATTTGATTTAATTAGCTTTCTTTGAATTTATTTGACTCTCATTTGATTCAAATAGCTTTGTTTGAATGTGTTTTACTTTCATTTGATTCAATTAGCTTTGTAGAATGTATTTGACTTTCATTTGATTCAAATAGCTTTATTTGAATGTGTTTGATATTCATTTGATTCAATTAGCTTTGTAGAATGAATTTGACTTTCATTTAATACGAAATCTTTGTTTGAATGTGTTTGACTTTCATTTTATTCATTTAGCTTTGTTTGAATGTGTTTTACTTTCATTTGATTCAATTCGCTTTGTTGAATGCATTTCACTTTCATTTTATTCAAATAGCTTTGTTTGAATGTGTTTGACTTTCATTTGATACAATTAGCTTTGTAGAACGTATTTGACTGTCATTTGATTCAAATAGCTTTGTTTAAATGTATTTGACTTTCATTTGATTCAATTAGCTTAGTAGAATGTATTTGACTTTCATTTGATTCAAATAGCTTTGTTTGAATGTGTTTGACTTTCATTTGATTCAATTAGCTTTGTAAAATGTGTTTGACTGTCATTTGATTCAAATAGCTTTGTTTGAATGTGTTTGAATTTCATTTAGATCAATTTGCTTTGTAGAATGCATTCCACTTTCATTTGATTTATATAGCTTTGTTTGAATGTGTTTGACTTTCATTTAAATTAAAAAGCTTTTTTTGAATGTGTTTGACTTTCATTTGATTTAAAAGGCTTTGTTTGAATGTGTTTGACTTTCATTTGATTCAATTAGCTTTGTAGAATGTATTTTACTTTTATCTGATTTAATTAGCTTTGTTTGAATTTATTTGACTTTCCTTTGATTCAAATAGCCTTTTTTTGAATGTGTTTGACTTTCGTTTGATTCAATTAGCTTTGTAGAATGTATTTGACTTTCATTTAATTCAAATAGCTTTATTTGAATGTGTTTGACTTTCATTTGATTCAATTAGCTTTGTAGAATGTATTTGACTTTCATTTTCTTCAAATAGCTTTGTTTGAATGTGTTTGACTTTCATTTGATTCAATTAGCTTTGTAGAATGTATTTGACATTCATTTAATTAAAATAGCTTTGCTTGAATGTGTTTGACTTTCATTTGATTCAATTAGCTTTGTTTGAATGTGTTTGACTTTCATTTGATTCAATTAGCTTTGTAGAATGTATTTGACTTTCATTTGATTTAAATAGCTTTGTTTGAATGTGTTTGACTTTCAATTGATTCAATTAGCTTTGTAGAATGTATTTTACTGTCATTTGATTCAAAGAGCTTTGTTTGAATGTGTTTGAATTCCATTTAATTCAATTTGCTTTGTAGAATGCATTTCATTTTCATTTGATTTATATAGCTTTGTTTGAATGTGTTTGACTTTCATTTAAATTAAAAAGCATTGTTTGAATGTGTTTGACTTTCCTTTGATTCAATTAGCTTTGTAGAATGTATTTTACTTTTATCTGATTTAATTAGCTTTGTTTGAATTTATTTGACTTTCCTTTGATTCAAATAGCTTTGTTTGAATGTGTTTGACTTTCATTTGATTTAATTAACTTTGTAAATGTATTTGACTTTCATTTGAATCAAATAACTTTGTTTGACTGTGTTTGACTTTCATTTGATTCAATTTGCTTTGTAGAATGTATTTAACTTTCATTTTCTTCAAATAGCTTTGTTTGAATGTGTTTGACTTTCATTTGATTCAATTAGATTTGTAGAATGTATTTGACATTCATTTAATTCAATTAGCTTTGTAGAATGTATTTGACTTTCATTTGAGTCAAATAACTTTGTTTGATTGTGTTTGACTTTCATTTGTTTCAATTTGCTTTGTAGAATGTATTTGACTTTCATTTGATTCAAATAGCTTTGTTTGAATGTGTTTGACTTTCATTTGATTCAATTAGCTTTGTAGAATGTATTTGACTTTCATTTGATTCAAAATCTTTGTTTGAATGTGTTTGACTTTCATTTAATTCAAATAGCTTTGTTTGAATGTTTTTGACTTTCATTTGATTCAATTAGCTTTGTAGAATGTATTTGACTTTCATTTGAGTCAAATAACTTTGTTTGACTGTGTTTGACTTTCATTTGTTTCAATTTGCTTTGTAGAATGTATTTGACTTTCATTTTCTTCAAATAGCTTTGTTTGAATGTGTTTGACTTTCATTTGATTCAATTAGCTTTGTAGAATGCATTTCACATTCATTTAATTAAAATAGCTTTGTTTGAATGTGTTTGACTTTGATTTGATTCCATTAGCTTTGTTTGAATGTGTTTGACTTTCATTTGATTCAATTAGCTTTGTAGAATGTATTTGACTTTCATTTGATTCAAATAGCTTTGTTTGAATGTGTTTGACTTTCAATTGATTCAATTAGCTTTGTAGAATGTATTTTACTGTCATTTGATTCAAATAGCTTTGTTTGAATGTGTTTGAATTTCATTTAGATCAATTTGCTTTGTAGAATGCATTTCACTTTCATTTGATTTATGCTTTGTTTGAATGTGTTTGACTTTCATTTAAATTAAAAAGCTTTGTTTGAATGTGTTTGACTTTCATTTGATTTAAAAGGCTTTGTTTGAATGTGTTTGACTTTCCTTTGATTCAATTAGCTTTGTAGAATGTATTTTACTTTTATCTGATTTAATTAGCTTTGTTTGAATTTATTTGACTTTCCTTTGATTCAAATAGCTTTGTTTGAATGTGTTTGACTTTCGTTTGATTCAATTAGCTTTGTAGAATGTATTTGACTTTCATTTAATTCAAATAGCTTTATTTGAATGTGTTTGACTTTCATTTGATTCAATTAGCTTTGTAGAATGTATTTGACTTTCATTTTCTTCAAATAGCTTTGCTTGAATGTGTTTGACTTTCATTTGATTCAATTAGCTTTGTAGAATGTATTTGACATTCATTTAATTAAAATAGCTTTGCTTGAATGTGTTTGACTTTCATTTGATTCAATTAGCTTTGTTTGAATGTGTTTGACTTTCATTTGATTCAATTAGCTTTGTAGAATGTATTTGACTTTCATTTGATTCAAATAGCTTTGTTTGAATGTGTTTGACTTTCAATTTATTCAATTAGCTTTGTAGAATGTATTTTACTGTCATTTGATTCAAATAGCTTTGTTTGAATGTGTTTGAATTCCATTTAATTCAATTTGCTTTGTAGAATGCATTTCACTTTCATTTGATTTATATAGCTTTGTTTGAATGTGTTTGACTTTCATTTAAATTAAAAAGCATTGTTTGAATGTGTTTGACTTTCCTTTGATTCAATTAGCTTTGTAGAATGTATTTTACTTTTATCTGATTTAATTAGCTTTGTTTGAATTTATTTGACTTTCCTTTGATTCAAATAGCTTTGTTTGAATGTGTTTGACTTTCATTTGATTCAATTAACTTTGTAGAATGTATTTGACTTTCATTTGAATCAAATAACTTTGTTTGACTGTGTTTGACTTTCATTTGATTCAATTTGCTTTGTAGAATGTATTTAACTTTCATTTTCTTCAAATAGCTTTGTTTGAATGTGTTTGACTTTCATTTGATTCAATTAGATTTGTAGAATGTATTTGACATTCATTTAATTCAATTAGCTTTGTAGAATGTATTTGACTTTCATTTGAGTCAAATAACTTTGTTTGATTGTGTTTGACTTTCATTTGTTTCAATTTGCTTTGTAGAATGTATTTGACTTTCATTTGATTCAAATAGCTTTGTTTGAATGTGTTTGACTTTCATTTGATTCAATTAGCTTTGTAGAATGTATTTGACTTTCATTTGATTCAAAATCTTTGTTTGAATGTGTTTGACTTTCATTTAATTCAAATAGCTTTGTTTGAATGTTTTTGACTTTCATTTGATTCAATTAGCTTTGTAGAATGTATTTGACTTTCATTTGAGTCAAATAACTTTGTTTGACTGTGTTTGACTTTCATTTGTTTCAATTTGCTTTGTAGAATGTATTTGACTTTCATTTTCTTCAAATAGCTTTGTTTGAATGTGTTTGACTTTCATTTGATTCAATTAGCTTTGTAGAATGCATTTCACATTCATTTAATTAAAATAGCTTTGTTTGAATGTGTTTGACTTTGATTTGATTCCATTAGCTTTGTTTGAATGTGTTTGACTTTCATTTGATTCAATTAGCTTTGTAGAATGTATTTGACTTTCATTTGATTCAAATAGCTTTGTTTGAATGTGTTTGACTTTCAATTGATTCAATTAGCTTTGTAGAATGTATTTTACTGTCATTTGATTCAAATAGCTTTGTTTGAATGTGTTTGAATTTCATTTAGATCAATTTGCTTTGTAGAATGCATTTCACTTTCATTTGATTTATGCTTTGTTTGAATGTGTTTGACTTTCATTTAAATTAAAAAGCTTTGTTTGAATGTGTTTGACTTTCATTTGATTTAAAAGGCTTTGTTTGAATGTGTTTGACTTTCATTTGATTCAATTAGCTTTGTAGAATGTATTTTACTTTTATCTGATTTAATTAGCTTTGTTTGAATTTATTTGACTTTCCTTTGATTCAAATAGCTTTGTTTGAATGTGTTTGACTTTCGTTTGATTCAATTAGCTTTGTAGAATGTATTTGACTTTCATTTAATTCAAATAGCTTTATTTGAATGTGTTTGACTTTCATTTGATTCAATTAGCTTTGTAGAATGTATTTGACTTTCATTTTCTTCAAATAGCTTTGCTTGAATGTGTTTGACTTTCATTTGATTCAATTAGCTTTGTAGAATGTATTTGACATTCATTTAATTAAAATAGCTTTGCTTGAATGTGTTTGACTTTCATTTGATTCAATTAGCTTTGTTTGAATGTGTTTGACTTTCATTTGATTCAATTAGCTTTGTAGAATGTATTTGACTTTCATTTGATTCAAATAGCTTTGTTTGAATGTGTTTGACTTTCAATTTATTCAATTAGCTTTGTAGAATGTATTTTACTGTCATTTGATTCAAATAGCTTTGTTTGAATGTGTTTGAATTCCATTTAATTCAATTTGCTTTGTAGAATGCATTTCACTTTCATTTGATTTATATAGCTTTGTTTGAATGTGTTTGACTTTCATTTAAATTAAAAAGCATTGTTTGAATGTGTTTGACTTTCATTTGATTCAATTAGCTTTGTAGAATGTATTTTACTTTTATCTGATTTAATTAGCTTTGTTTGAATTTATTTCACTTTCCTTTGATTCAAATAGCTTTGTTTGAATGTGTTTGACTTTCATTTGATTCAATTAGCTTTGTAGAATGTATTTGACTTTCATTTGAATCAAATAACTTTGTTTGACTGTGTTTGACTTTCATTTGATTCAATTTGCTTTGTAGAATGTATTTGACTTTCATTTTCTTCAAATAGCTTTGTTTGAATGTGTTTGACTTTCATTTGATTCAATTAGCTTTGTAGAATGTATTTGACTTTCATTTGAGTCAAATAACTTTGTTTGATTGTGTTTGACTTTCATTTGTTTCAATTTTCTTTGTAGAATGTATTTGACTTTCATTTGATTCAAATAGCTTTGTTTGAATGTGTTTGACTTTCATTTGATTGAATTAGATTTGTAGAATGTATTAGACTTTCATTTGATTCAAAATCTTTGTTTGAATGTGTTTGACTTTCATTTAATTCAAATAGCTTTGTTTGAATATTTTTTACTTTCATTTGATTCAATTAGCTTTGTAGAATGTATTTGACTTACATTTGAGTCAAATAACTTTGTTTGACTGAGTTTGACTTTCATTTGTTTCAATTTGCTTTGTAGAATGTATTTGACTTTCATTTTCTTTAAATAGCTTTGTTTGAATGTGTTTGACTTTCATTTGATTCAATTAGCTTTGTAGAATGTATTTCACATTCATTTAATTAAAATAGCTTTGTTTGAATGTGTTTGACTTTCATTTGATTCAATTAGCTTTGTTTGAATGTGTTTGACTTTCATTTGATTCAATTAGCTTTGTAGAATGTATTTGACTTTCATTTGATTCAAATAGCTTTGTTTGAATGTGTTTGACTTTCAATTTATTCAATTAGCTTTGTAGAATGTATTTTACTGTCATTTGATTCAAATAGCTTTGTTTGAATGTGTTTGAATTCCATTTAATTCAATTTGCTTTGTAGAATGCATTTCACTTTCATTTGATTTATATAGCTTTGTTTGAATGTGTTTGACTTTCATTTAAATTAAAAAGCATTGTTTGAATGTGTTTGACTTTCATTTGATTCAATTAGCTTTGTAGAATGCATTTCACTTTCATTTGATTTATATAGCTTTGTTTGAATGTGTTTGACTTTCATTTAAATTAAAAAGCTTTGTTTGAATGTGTTTGACTTTCATTTGATTCAATTAGCTTTGTAGAATGTATTTTACTTTTATCTGATTTAATTAGCTTTGTTTGAATTTATTTGACTTTCCTTTGATTCAAATAGCCTTTTTTTGAATGTGTTTGACTTTCGTTTGATTCAATTAGCTTTGTAGAATGTATTTGACTTTCATTTAATTCAAATAGCTTTATTTGAATGTGTTTGACTTTCATTTGATTCAATTAGCTTTGTAGAATGTATTTGACTTTCATTTTCTTCAAATAGCTTTGCTTGAATGTGTTTGACTTTCATTTGATTCAATTAGCTTTGTAGAATGTATTTGACATTCATTTAATTAAAATAGCTTTGCTTGAATGTGTTTGACTTTCATTTGATTCAATTAGCTTTGTTTGAATGTGTTTGACTTTCATTTGATTCAATTAGCTTTGTAGAATGTATTTGACTTTCATTTGATTCAAATAGCTTTGTTTGAATGTGTTTGACTTTCAATTTATTCAATTAGCTTTGTAGAATGTATTTTACTGTCATTTGATTCAAATAGCTTTGTTTGAATGTGTTTGAATTCCATTTAATTCAATTTGCTTTGTAGAATGCATTTCACTTTCATTTGATTTATATAGCTTTGTTTGAATGTGTTTGACTTTCATTTAAATTAAAAAGCATTGTTTGAATGTGTTTGACTTTCATTTGATTCAATTAGCTTTGTAGAATGTATTTTACTTTTATCTGATTTAATTAGCTTTGTTTGAATTTATTTCACTTTCCTTTGATTCAAATAGCTTTGTTTGAATGTGTTTGACTTTCATTTGATTCAATTAGCTTTGTAGAATGTATTTGACTTTCATTTGAATCAAATAACTTTGTTTGACTGTGTTTGACTTTCATTTGATTCAATTTGCTTTGTAGAATGTATTTGACTTTCATTTTCTTCAAATAGCTTTGTTTGAATGTGTTTGACTTTCATTTGATTCAATTAGCTTTGTAGAATGTATTTGACATTCATTTAATTCAATTAGCTTTGTAGAATGTATTTGACTTTCATTTGAGTCAAATAACTTTGTTTGACTTTCATTTGATTCAATTAGCTTTGTAGAATGTATTTGACTTTCATTTGAATCAAATAGCTTTGTTTGAATGTGTTTGACTTTCATTTGATTCAATTAGCTTTGTAGAATGTATTTGACTTTCATTTGATTCAAAATCTTTGTTTGAATGTGTTTGACTTTCATTTAATTCAAATAGCTTTGTTTGAATGTTTTTTACTTTCATTTAATTCAATTAGCTTTGTAGAATGTATTTGACTTTCATTTGAGTCAAATAACTTTGTTTGATTGCTTTTGACTTTCATTTGTTTCAATTTGCTTTGTAGAATGTATTTGACTTTCATTTGATTCAAATAGTTTTGTTTGAATGTGTTTGACTTTCATTTGATTCAATTAGTTTTTTAGAATGTATTTGACTTTCATTTGATTCAAAATCTTTGTTTGAATGTGTTTGACTTTCATTTAATTCAAATAGCTTTGTTTGAATGTTTTTGACTTTCATTTGATTCAATTAGCTTTGTAGAATGTATTTGATTTTCATTTGAGTCAAATAACTTTGTTTGACTGTGTTTGACTTTCATTTGTTTCAATTTGCTTTGTAGAATGTATTTGACTTTCATTTTCTTCAAATAGCTTTGTTTGAATGTATTTGACTTTCATTTGATTCAATTAGCTTTGTAGAATGTATTTGACATTCATTTAATTAAAATAGCTTTGTTTGAATGTGTTTGACTTTCATTTGATTCAATTAGCTTTGTTTGAATGTGTTTGACTTTCATTTGATTCAATTAGCTTTGTAGAATGTATTTGACTTTCATTTGATTCAAATAGCTTTGTTTGAATGTGTTTGACTTTCCATTGATTCAATTAGCTTTGTAGAATGTATTTTACTGTCATTTGATTCAAATAGCTTTGTTTGAATGTGTTTGAATTTCATTTAATTCAATTTTCTTTGTAGAATGCATTTCACTTTCATTTGATTTATATAGCTTTGTTTGAATGTGTTTGACTTTCATTTAAATTAAAAAGCTTTGTTTGAATGTGTTTGACTTTCATTTGATTCAATTAGCTTTGTAGAATGTATTTTTCATTTATCTGATTTAATTAGCTTTGTTTGAATTTATTTGACTTTCCTTTGATTTAAATAGCTTTGTTTGATTGTGTTTGACTTTCATTTGATTCAATTAGCTTTGTAGAATGTATTTGACTTTCATTTGATTTAAATAGCTTTGTTTGAATGTGTTTGACTTTCAATTGATTCAATTAGCTTTGTAGAATGTATTTTACTGTCATTTGATTCTAATAGCTTTGTTTGAATGTGTTTGAATTCCATTTAATTCAATTTGCTTTGTAGAATGCATTTCACTTTCATTTGATTTATATAGCTTTGTTTGAATGTGTTTGACTTTCATTTAAATTAAAAAGCATTGTTTGAATGTGTTTGACTTTCATTTGATTCAATTAGCTTTGTAGAATGTATTTGACTCTCATTTGATTCAAATAGCTTTGTTTGAATGTGTTTGACTTTCATTTGATTCAATTAGCTTTGTAGAATGTATTTGACATTCATTTTATTCAATTAGCTTTGTAGAATGTATTTGACTTTCATTTGAGTCAAATAACTTTGTTTGATTGTGTTTGACTTTCATTTGTTTCAATTTGCTTTGTAGAATGTATTTGACTTTCATTTGATTCAAATAGCTTTGTTTGAATGTGTTTGACTTTCATTTGATTCAATTAGCTTTGTAGAATGTATTTGACTTTCATTTGATTCAAAATCTTTGTTTGAATGTGTTTGACTTTCATTTAATTCAAATAGCTTTGTTTGAATGTTTTTGACTTTCATTTGATTCAATTAGCTTTGTAGAATGTATTTGGCTTTCATTTTAGTCAAATAACTTTGTTTGACTGTGTTTGACTTTCATTTGTTTCAATTTGCTTTGTAGAATGTATTTGACTTTCATTTTCTTCAAATAGCTTTGTTTGAATGTGTTTGACTTTCATTTGATTCAATTAGCTTTGTAGAATGTATTTCACATTCATTTAATTAAAATAGCTTTGTTTGAATGTGTTTGACTTTCATTTGATTCAATTAGCTTTGTTTGAATGTGTTTGACTTTCATTCGATGCAATTAGCATTGTGGAATGTATTTTATTTTTATTTGATTTAATTAGCTTTGTTTGAATTTATTTGACTCTCATTTGATTCAAATAGCTTTGTTTGAATGTGTTTTACTTTCATTTGATTCAATTAGCTTTGTAGAATGTATTTGACTTTCATTTGATTCAAATAGCTTTATTTGAATGTGTTTGATATTCATTTGATTCAATTAGCTTTGTAGAATGTATTTGACTTTCATTTGATTCAAATAGCTTTATTTGAATGTGTTTGATATTCATTTGATTCAATTAGCTTTGTAGAATGTATTTGACTTTCATTTAATACGAAATCTTTGTTTGAATGTGTTTGACTTTCATTTTATTCAATTAGCTTTGTTTGAATGTGTTTTACTTTCATTTGATTCAATTCGCTTTGTTGAATGCATTTCACTTTCATTTTATTCAAATAGCTTTGTTTGAATGTGTTTTACTTTCATTTGATACAATTAGCTTTGTAGAACGTATTTGACTGTCATTTGATTCAAATAGCTTTGTTTAAATGTATTTGACTTTCATTTGATTCAATTAGCTTAGTAGAATGTATTTGACTTTCATTTGATTCAAAAAGCTTTGTTTAAATGTGTTTGACTTTTATTTGATTCAATTAGCTTTGTAGAATGTGGTTGACTGTCATTTGATTCAAATAGCTTTGTTTGAATGTGTTTGAATTTCATATAGATCAATTTGCTTTGTAGAATGCATTTCACTTTCATTTGATTTATATAGCTTTGTTTGAATGTGTTTGACTTTCATTTAAATTAAAAAGCTTTTTTTGAATGTGTTTGACTTTCATTTGATTTAAAAGGCTTTGTTTGAATGTGTTTGACTTTCATTTGATTCAATTAGCTTTGTAGAATGTATTTTACTTTTATCTGATTTAATTAGCTTTGTTTGAATTTATTTGACTTTCCTTTGATTCAAATAGCTTTTTTTGAATGTGTTTGACTTTCGTTTGATTCAATTAGCTTTGTAGAATGTATTTGACTTTCATTTAATTCAAATAGCTTTATTTGAATGTGTTTGACTTTCATTTGATTCAATTAGCTTTGTAGAATGTATTTGACTTTCATTTGATTCAAATAGCTTTGTTTGAATGTGTTTGACTTTCCATTGATTCAATTAGCTTTGTAGAATGTATTTTACTGTCATTTGATTCAAATAGCTTTGTTTGAATGTGTTTGAATTTCATTTAATTCAATTTTCTTTGTAGAATGCATTTCACTTTCATTTGATTTATATAGCTTTGTTTGAATGTGTTTGACTTTCATTTAAATTAAAAAGCTTTGTTTGAATGTGTTTGACTTTCATTTGATTCAATTAGCTTTGTAGAATATATTTTTCATTTATCTGATTTAATTAGCTTTGTTTGAATTTATTTGACTTTCCTTTGATTTAAATAGCTTTGTTTGATTGTGTTTGACTTTCATTTGATTCAATTAGCTTTGTAGAATGTATTTGACTTTCATTTGATTCAAATAGCTTTGTTTGAATGTGTTTGACTTTCAATTGATTCAATTAGCTTTGTAGAATGTATTTTACTGTCATTTGATTCTAATAGCTTTGTTTGAATGTGTTTGAATTCCATTTAATTCAATTTGCTTTGTAGAATGCATTTCACTTTCATTTGATTTATATAGCTTTGTTTGAATGTGTTTGACTTTCATTTAAATTAAAAAGCATTGTTTGAATGTGTTTGACTTTCATTTGGTTCAATTAGCTTTGTAGAATGTATTTTACTTTTATCTGATTTAATTAGCTTTGTTTGAATTTATTTGACTTTCCTTTGATTCAAATAGCTTTGTTTGAATGTGTTTGACTTTCATTTGATTCAATTAGCTTTGTAGAATGTATTTGACTTTCATTTGAATCAAATAACTTTGTTTGACTGTGTTTGACTTTCATTTGATTCAATTTGCTTTGTAGAATGTATTTGACTTTCATTTTCTTCAAATAGCTTTGCTTGAATGTGTTTGACTTTCATTTGATTCAATTAGCTTTGTAGAATGTATTTGACATTCATTTAATTCAATTAGCTTTGTAGAATGTATTTGACTTTCATTTGAGTCAAATAACTTTGTTTGATTGTGTTTGACTTTCATTTGTTTCAATTTGCTTTGTAGAATGTATTTGACTTTCATTTGATTCAAATAGCTTTGTTTGAATGTGTTTGACTTTCAATTGATTCAATTAGCTTTGTAGAATGTATTTTACTGTCATTTGATTCTAATAGCTTTGTTTGAATGTGTTTGAATTCCATTTAATTCAATTTGCTTTGTAGAATGCATTTCACTTTCATTTGATTTATATAGCTTTGTTTGAATGTGTTTGACTTTCATTTAAATTAAAAAGCATTGTTTGAATGTGTTTGACTTTCATTTGGTTCAATTAGCTTTGTAGAATGTATTTTACTTTTATCTGATTTAATTAGCTTTGTTTGAATTTATTTGACTTTCCTTTGATTCAAATAGCTTTGTTTGAATGTGTTTGACTTTCATTTGATTCAATTAGCTTTGTAGAATGTATTTGACATTCATTTAATTCAATTAGCTTTGTAGAATGTATTTGACTTTCATTTGAGTCAAATAACTTTGTTTGATTGTGTTTGACTTTCATTTGTTTCAATTTGCTTTGTAGAATGTATTTGACTTTCATTTGATTCAAATAGCTTTGTTTGAATGTGTTTGACTTTCATTTGATTCAATTAGCTTTGTAGAATGTATTTGACTTTCATTTGATTCAAAATCTTTGTTTGAATGTGTTTGACTTTCATTTAATTCAAATAGCTTTGTTTTAATGTTTTTGACTTTCATTTGATTCAATTAGCTTTGTAGAATGTATTTGACTTTCATTTGAGTCAAATAACTTTGTTTGACTGTGTTTGACTTTCATTTGTTTCAATTTGCTTTGTAGAATGTATTTGACTTTCATTTTCTTCAAATAGCTTTGTTTGAATGTGTTTGACTTTCATTTGATTCAATTAGCTTTGTAGAATGTATTTCACATTCATTTAATTAAAATAGCTTTGTTTGAATGTGTTTGACTTTCATTTGATTCAATTAGCTTTGTTTGAATGTGTTTGACTTTCATTTGATTCAATTAGCTTTGTAGAATGTATTTGACTTTCATTTGATTCAAATAGCTTTGTTTGAATGTGTTTGACTTTCAATTGATTCAATTAGCTTTGTAGAATGTATTTTACTGTCATTTGATTCAAATAGCTTTGTTTGAATGTGTTTGAATTCCATTCAATTCAATTTGCATTGTAGAATGCATTTCACTTTCATTTGATTTATATAGCTTTGTTTGAATGTGTTTGACTTTCATTTAAATTAAAAAGCATTGTTTGAATGTGTGTGACTTTCATTTGATTCAATTAGCTTTGTAGAATGTATTTGACTTTTATCTGATTTAATTAGCTTTGTTTGAATTTATTTGACTTTCCTTTGATTCAAATAGCTTTGTTTGAATGTGTTTGACTTTCATTTGATTCAATTAGCTTTGTAGAATGTATTTGACTTTCATTTGAATTAAATAACTTTGTTTGACTGTGTTTGACTTTCATTTGATTCAATTAGCTTTGTAGAATGTATTTTACTGTCATTTGATTCTAATAGCTTTGTTTGAATGTGTTTGAATTCCATTTAATTCAATTTGCTTTGTAGAATGCATTTCACTTTCATTTGATTTATATAGCTTTGTTTGAATGTGTTTGACTTTCATTTAAATTAAAAAGCATTGTTGAATGTGTTTGACTTTCATTTGGTTCAATTAGCTTTGTAGAATGTATTTTACTTTTATCTGATTTAATTAGCTTTGTTTGAATTTATTTGACTTTCCTTTGATTCAAATAGCTTTGTTTGAATGTGTTTGACTTTCATTTGATTCAATTAGCTTTGTAGAATGTATTTGACATTCATTTAATTCAATTAGCTTTGTAGAATGTATTTGACTTTCATTTGAGTCAAATAACTTTGTTTGATTGTGTTTGACTTTCATTTGTTTCAATTTGCTTTGTAGAATGTATTTGACTTTCATTTGATTCAAATAGCTTTGTTTGAATGTGTTTGACTTTCATTTGATTCAATTAGCTTTGTAGAATGTATTTGACTTTCATTTGATTCAAAATCTTTGTTTGAATGTGTTTGACTTTCATTTAATTCAAATAGCTTTGTTTTAATGTTTTTGACTTTCATTTGATTCAATTAGCTTTGTAGAATGTATTTGACTTTCATTTGAGTCAAATAACTTTGTTTGACTGTGTTTGACTTTCATTTGTTTCAATTTGCTTTGTAGAATGTATTTGACTTTCATTTTCTTCAAATAGCTTTGTTTGAATGTGTTTGACTTTCATTTGATTCAATTAGCTTTGTAGAATGTATTTCACATTCATTTAATTAAAATAGCTTTGTTTGAATGTGTTTGACTTTCATTTGATTCAATTAGCTTTGTTTGAATGTGTTTGACTTTCATTTGATTCAATTAGCTTTGTAGAATGTATTTGACTTTCATTTGATTCAAATAGCTTTGTTTGAATGTGTTTGACTTTCAATTGATTCAATTAGCTTTGTAGAATGTATTTTACTGTCATTTGATTCAAATAGCTTTGTTTGAATGTGTTTGAATTCCATTCAATTCAATTTGCATTGTAGAATGCATTTCACTTTCATTTGATTTATATAGCTTTGTTTGAATGTGTTTGACTTTCATTTAAATTAAAAAGCATTGTTTGAATGTGTGTGACTTTCATTTGATTCAATTAGCTTTGTAGAATGTATTTGACTTTTATCTGATTTAATTAGCTTTGTTTGAATTTATTTGACTTTCCTTTGATTCAAATAGCTTTGTTTGAATGTGTTTGACTTTCATTTGATTCAATTAGCTTTGTAGAATGTATTTGACTTTCATTTGAATTAAATAACTTTGTTTGACTGTGTTTGACTTTCATTTGATTCAATTAGCTTTGTAGAATGTATTTTACTGTCATTTGATTCTAATAGCTTTGTTTGAATGTGTTTGAATTCCATTTAATTCAATTTGCTTTGTAGAATGCATTTCACTTTCATTTGATTTATATAGCTTTGTTTGAATGTGTTTGACTTTCATTTAAATTAAAAAGCATTGTTTGAATGTGTTTGACTTTCATTTGGTTCAATTAGCTTTGTAGAATGTATTTTACTTTTATCTGATTTAATTAGCTTTGTTTGAATTTATTTGACTTTCCTTTGATTCAAATAGCTTTGTTTGAATGTGTTTGACTTTCATTTGATTCAATTAGCTTTGTAGAATGTATTTGACATTCATTTAATTCAATTAGCTTTGTAGAATGTATTTGACTTTCATTTGAGTCAAATAACTTTGTTTGATCGTGTTTGACTTTCATTTGTTTCAATTTGCTTTGTAGAATGTATTTGACTTTCATTTGATTCAAATAGCTTTGTTTGAATGTGTTTGACTTTCATTTGATTCAATTAGCTTTGTAGAATGTATTTGACTTTCATTTGATTCAAAATCTTTGTTTGAATGTGTTTGACTTTCATTTAATTCAAATAGCTTTGTTTTAATGTTTTTGACTTTCATTTGATTCAATTAGCTTTGTAGAATGTATTTGACTTTCATTTGAGTCAAATAACTTTGTTTGACTGTGTTTGACTTTCATTTGTTTCAATTTGCTTTGTAGAATGTATTTGACTTTCATTTTCTTCAAATAGCTTTGTTTGAATGTGTTTGACTTTCATTTGATTCAATTAGCTTTGTAGAATGTATTTCACATTCATTTAATTAAAATAGCTTTGTTTGAATGTGTTTGACTTTCATTTGATTCAATTAGCTTTGTTTGAATGTGTTTGACTTTCATTTGATTCAATTAGCTTTGTAGAATGTATTTGACTTTCATTTGATTCAAATAGCTTTGTTTGAATGTGTTTGACTTTCAATTGATTCAATTAGCTTTGTAGAATGTATTTTACTGTCATTTGATTCAAATAGCTTTGTTTGAATGTGTTTGAATTCCATTCAATTCAATTTGCATTGTAGAATGCATTTCACTTTCATTTGATTTATATAGCTTTGTTTGAATGTGTTTGACTTTCATTTAAATTAAAAAGCATTGTTTGAATGTGTGTGACTTTCATTTGATTCAATTAGCTTTGTAGAATGTATTTGACTTTTATCTGATTTAATTAGCTTTGTTTGAATTTATTTGACTTTCCTTTGATTCAAATAGCTTTGTTTGAATGTGTTTGACTTTCATTTGATTCAATTAGCTTTGTAGAATGTATTTGACTTTCATTTGAATTAAATAACTTTGTTTGACTGTGTTTGACTTTCATTTGATTCAATTTGCTTTGTCGAATGTATTTGACTTTCATTTTCTTCAAATAGCTTTGTTTGAATGTGTTTGACTTTCATTTGATTCAATTAGCTTTGTAGAATGTATTTGACATTCATTTAATTCAATTAGCTTTGTAGAATGTATTTGACTTTCATTTGATTCAAATAGCTTTGTTTGAATGTGTTTGACTTTCATTTGATTCAATTAGCTTTGTAGAATGTATTTGACTTTCATTTGATTCAAAATCTTTGTTTGAATGTGTTTGACTTTCATTTAATTCAAATAGCTTTGTTTGAATGTTTTTTGACTTTCATTTGATTCAATTAGCTTTGTAGAATGTATTTCACTTTCATTTTAGTCAAATAACTTTGTTTGACTGTGTTTGACTTTCATTTGTTTCAATTTGCTTTGTAGAATGTATTTGACTTTCATTTTCTTCAAATAGCTTTGTTTGAATGTGTTTGACTTTCATTTGATTCAATTAGCTTTGTAGAATGTATTTCACATTCATTTAATTAAAATAGCTTTGTTTGAATGTGTTTGACTTTCATTTGATTCAATTAGCTTTGTTTGAATGTGTTTGAGTTTCATTTGATTCAATTAGCTTTGTAGAATGTATTTGACTTTCATTTGATTCAAATAGCTTTGTTTGAATGTGTTTGACTTTCAATTGATTCAATTAGCTTTGTAGAATGTATTTTACAGTCATTTGATTCAAATAGCTTTGTTTGAATGTGTTTGAATTCCATTTAATTCAATTTGCATTGTAGAATGCATTTCACTTTCATTTGATTTATATAGCTTTGTTTGAATGTGTGTGACTTTCATTTAAATTAAAAAGCATTGTTTGAATGTGTGTGACTTTCATTTGATTCAATTAGCTTTGTAGAATGTATTTTACTTTTATCTGATTTAATTAGCTTTGTTTGAATTTATTTGACTTTCCTTTGATTCAAATAGCTTTGTTTGAATGTGTTTGACTTTCATTTGATTCAATTAGCTTTGTAGAATGTATTTGACTTTCATTTGAATCAAATAACTTTGTTTGACTGTGTTTGACTTTCATTTGATTCAATTTGCTTTGTCGAATGTATTTGACTTTCATTTTCTTCAAATAGCTTTGTTTGAAGGTGTTTGACTTTCATTTGATTCAATTAGCTTTGTAGAATGTATTTGACATTCATTTAATTCAATTAGCTTTGTAGAATGTATTTGACTTTCATTTGAGTCAAATAACTTTGTTTGATTGTGTTTGACTTTCATTTGTTTCAATTTGCTTTGTAGAATGTATTTGACTTTCATTTGATTCAAATAGCTTTGTTTGAATGTGTTTGACTTTCATTTGATTCAATTAGCTTTGTAGAATGTATTTGACTTTCATTTGATTCAAAATCTTTGTTTGAATGTGTTTGACTTTCATTTAATTCAAATAGCTTTGTTTGAATGTTTTTTACTTTCATTTGATTCAATTAGCTTTGTAGAATGTATTTGACTTTCATTTGAGTCAAATAACTTTGTTTGACTGTGTTTGACTTTCATTTGTTTCAATTTGCTTTGTAGAATGTATTTGACTTTCATTTTCTTCAAATAGCTTTGTTTGAATGTGTTTGACTTTCATTTGATTCAATTAGCTTTGTAGAATGTATTTCAAATTCATTTAATTAAAATAGCTTTGTTTGAATGTGTTTGACTTTCATTTGATTCAATTAGCTTTGTTTGAATGTGTTTGACTTTCATTTGATTCAATTAGCTTTGTAGAATGTATTTGACTTTCATTTGATTCAAATAGCTTTGTTTGAATGTGTTTGACTTTCAATTGATTCAATTTGCTTTGTAGAATGTATTTTACTGTCATTTGATTCAAATAGCTTTGTTTGAATGTGTTTGAATTTCATTTAATTCAATTTGCTTTGTAGAATGCATTTCACTTTCATTTGATTTATATAGCTTTGTTTGAATGTGTTTGACTTTCATTTAAATTAAAAAGCTTTGTTAAAATGTGTTTGACTTTCATTTGATTCAATTTGCTTTGTCGAATGTATTTGACTTTCATTTTCTTCAAATAGCTTTGTTTGAATGTGTTTGACTTTCATTTGATTCAATTAGCTTTGTAGAATGTATTTGACATTCATTTAATTCAATTAGCTTTGTAGAATGTATTTGACTTTCATTTGATTCAAATAGCTTTGTTTGAATGTGTTTGACTTTCATTTGATTCAATTAGCTTTGTAGAATGTATTTGACTTTCATTTGATTCAAAATCTTTGTTTGAATGTGTTTGACTTTCATTTAATTCAAATAGCTTTGTTTGAATGTTTTTGACTTTCATTTGATTCAATTAGCTTTGTAGAATGTATTTGACTTTCATTTTAGTCAAATAACTTTGTTTGACTGTGTTTGACTTTCATTTGTTTCAATTTGCTTTGTAGAATGTATTTGACTTTCATTTTCTTCAAATAGCTTTGTTTGAATGTGTTTGACTTTCATTTGATTCAATTAGCTTTGTAGAATGTATTTCACATTCATTTAATTAAAATAGCTTTGTTTGAATGTGTTTGACTTTCATTTGATTCAATTAGCTTTGTTTGAATGTGTTTGACTTTCATTTGATTCAATTAGCTTTGTAGAATGTATTTGACTTTCATTTGATTCAAATAGCTTTGTTTGAATGTGTTTGACTTTCAATTGATTCAATTAGCTTTGTAGAATGTATTTTACAGTCATTTGATTCAAATAGCTTTGTTTGAATGTGTTTGAATTCCATTTAATTCAATTTGCATTGTAGAATGCATTTCACTTTCATTTGATTTATATAGCTTTGTTTGAATGTGTGTGACTTTCATTTAAATTAAAAAGCATTGTTTGAATGTGTGTGACTTTCATTTGATTCAATTAGCTTTGTAGAATGTATTTTACTTTTATCTGATTTAATTAGCTTTGTTTGAATTTATTTGACTTTCCTTTGATTCAAATAGCTTTGTTTGAATGTGTTTGACTTTCATTTGATTCAATTAGCTTTGTAGAATGTATTTGACTTTCATTTGAATCAAATAACTTTGTTTGACTGTGTTTGACTTTCATTTGATTCAATTTGCTTTGTCGAATGTATTTGACTTTCATTTTCTTCAAATAGCTTTGTTTGAATGTGTTTGACTTTCATTTGATTCAATTAGCTTTGTAGAATGTATTTGACATTCATTTAATTCAATTAGCTTTGTAGAATGTATTTGACTTTCATTTGAGTCAAATAACTTTGTTTGATTGTGTTTGACTTTCATTTGTTTCAATTTGCTTTGTAGAATGTATTTGACTTTCATTTGATTCAAATAGCTTTGTTTGAATGTGTTTGACTTTCATTTGATTCAATTAGCTTTGTAGAATGTATTTGACTTTCATTTGATTCAAAATCTTTGTTTGAATGTGTTTGACTTTCATTTAATTCAAATAGCTTTGTTTGAATGTTTTTTACTTTCATTTGATTCAATTAGCTTTGTAGAATGTATTTGACTTTCATTTGAGTCAAATAACTTTGTTTGACTGTGTTTGACTTTCATTTGTTTCAATTTGCTTTGTAGAATGTATTTGACTTTCATTTTCTTCAAATAGCTTTGTTTGAATGTGTTTGACTTTCATTTGATTCAATTAGCTTTGTAGAATGTATTTCAAATTCATTTAATTAAAATAGCTTTGTTTGAATGTGTTTGACTTTCATTTGATTCAATTAGCTTTGTTTGAATGTGTTTGACTTTCATTTGATTCAATTAGCTTTGTAGAATGTATTTGACTTTCATTTGATTCAAATAGCTTTGTTTGAATGTGTTTGACTTTCAATTGATTCAATTTGCTTTGTAGAATGTATTTTACTGTCATTTGATTCAAATAGCTTTGTTTGAATGTGTTTGAATTTCATTTAATTCAATTTGCTTTGTAGAATGCATTTCACTTTCATTTGATTTATATAGCTTTGTTTGAATGTGTTTGACTTTCATTTAAATTAAAAAGCTTTGTTAAAATGTGTTTGACTTTCATTTGATTCAATTAGCTTTGTAGAATGTATTTTACTTTTATCTGATTTAATTAGCTTTGTTTGAATTTATTTGACTTTCCTTTGATTCAAATAGCTTTGTTTGATTGTGTTTGACTTTCATTTGATTCAATTAGCTTTGTAGAATGTATTTGACTTTCATTTGATTCAAATAGCTTTATTTGAATGTGTTTGACTTTCATTTGATTCAATTAGCTTTGTAGAATGTATTTTACTTTTATTTGATTCAAAATCTTTGTTTGAATGTGTTTGACTTTCATTTAATTCAAATAGGTTTGTTTGAATGTGTTTGACTTTCATTTGATTCAATTAGCTTTGTAGAATGTATTTTACTTTTATCTGATTTAATTAGCTTTGTTTGAATTTATTTAACTTTCCTTTGATTCAAATAGCTTTGTTTGATTGCGTTTGACTTTCATTTGATTTAAAAAGCTTTGTAGAATGCATTTCACTTTCATTTGATTTATATAGCTTTGTTTGAATGTGTTTGACTTTCATTTAAATTAAAAAGCTTTTTTTTGAATGTGTTTGACTTTCATTTGATTTAAAAGGTTTTGTTTGAATGTGTTTGACTTTCATTTGATTCAATTAGCTTTGTAGAATGTATTTTTTTTTTATCTAATTTAATTAGCTTTGTTTGAATTTATTTGACTTTCCTTTGATTCAAATAGCTTTGTTTGAATGTGTTTGACTTTCATTTGATTAAATTAGCTTTGTAGAATGTATTTGACTTTCATTTGATTCAAATAGCTTTATTTTAATGTGTTTGACTTTCATTTGATTCAATTAGCTTTGTAGAATGTATTTGACTTTCATTTTCTTCAAATAGCTTTGTTTGAATGTGTTTGACTTTCATTTGATTCAATTAGCTTTGTAGAATGTATTTGACATTCATTTAATTAAAATAGCTTTGTTTGAATGTGTTTGACTTTCATTTGATTCAATTAGCTTTGTTTGAATGTGTTTGACTTTCATTTGATTCAATTAGCTTTGTAGAATGTATTTGACTTTCATTTGATTCAAATAGCTTTGTTTGAATGTGTTTGACTTTCAATTGATTCAATTAGCTTTGTAGAATGTATGTTACTGTCATTTGATTCAAATAGCTTTGTTTGAATGTGTTTTAATTTCATTTAATTCAATTTGCTTTGTAGAATGCATTTCACTTTCATTTGATTTATATAGCTTTGTTTGAATGTGTTTGACTTTCATTTAAATTAAAAAGCTTTTTTTGAATGTGTATGACTTTCATTTGATTTAAAAGACTTTGTTTGAATGTGTTTGACTTTCATTTGATTCAATTAGCTTTGTAGAATGTATTTTACATTTATTTTATTTAATTAGCTTTGTTTGAATTTATTTGACTCTCATTTGATTCAAACAGCTTTGTTTGAATGTGTTTTTTTTTTCATTTGATTCAATTAGCTTTGTAGAATGTATTTGACTTTCATTTGAATCAAATAACTTTGTTTGACTGTGTTTGACTTTCATTTGATTCAACTTGCTTTGTGGAATGTATTTGACTTTCATTTTCTTCAAATAGCTTTGTTTGAATGTGTTTGACTTTCATTTGATTCAATTAGCTTTGTAGAATGTATTTGACATTCATTTAATTCAATTAGCTTTGTAGAATGTATTTGACTTTCATTTGAGTGAAATAACTTTGTTTGACTGTGTTTGACTTTCATTTGATTCAATTAGCTTTGTAGAATGTATTTGACTTTCATTTGAATCAAATAGCTTTGTTTGAATGTGTTTGACTTTCATTTGATTCAATTAGCTTTGTAGAATGTATTTGACTTTCATTTGATTCAAAATCTTTGTTTGAATGTGTTTGACTTTCATTTAATTCAAATAGCTTTGTTTGAATGTTTTTTACTTTCATTTAATTCAATTAGCTTTGTAGAATGTATTTGACTTTCATTTGAGTCAAATAACTTTGTTTGATTGTGTTTGACTTTCATTTGTTTCAATTTGCTTTGTAGAATGTATTTGACTTTCATTTGATTCAAATAGCTTTGTTTGAATGTGTTTGACTTTCATTTGATTCAATTAGCTTTTTAGAATGTATTTGACTTTCATTTGATTCAAAATCTTTGTTTGAATGTGTTTGACTTTCATTTAATTCAAATAGCTTTGTTTGAATGTTTTTGACTTTCATTTGATTCAATTAGCTTTGTAGAATGTATTTGACTTTCATTTGAGTCAAATAACTTTGTTTGACTGTGCTTGACTTTCATTTGTTTCAATTTGATTTGTAGAATGTATTTGACTTTCATTTTCTTCAAATAGCTTTGTTTGAATGTGTTTGACTTTCATTTGATTCAATTAGCTTTGTAGAATGTATTTGACATTCATTTAATTAAAATAGCTTTGTTTGAATGTGTTTGACTTTCATTTGATTCAATTAGCTTTGTTTGAATGTGTTTGACTTTCATTTGATTCAATTAGCTTTGTAGAATGTATTTGACTTTCATTTGATTCAAATAGCTTTGTTTGAATGTGTTTGACTTTCAATTGATTCAATTAGCTTTGTAGAATGTATTTTACTGTCATTTGATTCAAATAGCTTTGTTTGAATGTGTTTGAATTCCGTTTAATTCAATTTGCATTGTAGAATGCATTTCACTTTCATTTGATTTATATAGCTTTGTTTGAATGTGTTTGACTTTCATTTAAATTAAAAAGCATTGTTTGAATGTGTGTGACTTTCATTTGATTCAATTAGGTTTGTAGAATGTATTTTACTTTTATCTGATTTAATTAGCTTTGTTTGAATTTATTTGACTTTCCTTTGATTCAAATAGCTTTGTTTGAATGTGTTTGACTTTCATTTGATTCAATTAGCTTTGTAGAATGTATTTGACTTTCATTTGAATCAAATAACTTTGTTTGACTGTGTTTGACTTTCATTTGATTCAATTTGCTTTGTCGAATGTATTTGACTTTCATTTTCTTCAAATAGCTTTGTTTGAATGTGTTTGACTTTCATTTGATTCAATTAGCTTTGTAGAATGTATTTGACATTCATTTAATTCAATTAGCTTTGTAGAATGTATTTGACTTTCATTTGAGTCAAATAACTTTGTTTGATTGTGTTTGACTTTCATTTGATTCAATTAGCTTTGTAGAATGTATTTGACTTTCATTTGATTCAAATAGCTTTATTTGAATGTGTTTGACTTTCATTTGATTCAATTAGCTTTGTAGAATGTATTTACTTTTATTTGATTCAAAATCTTTGTTTGAATGTGTTTGACTTTCATTTAATTCAAATAGCTTTGTTTGAATGTGTTTGACTTTCATTTGATTCAATTAGCTTTGTTTGAATGTGTTTGACTTTCATTTGATTCAATTAGCTTTGTAGAATGTATTCGACTTTCATTTGATTCAAATTGCTTTGTTTGAATGTGTTTGACTTTCAATTGATTCAATTAGCTTTGTAGAATGTATTTTACTGTCATTTGATTCAAATAGCTTTGTTTGAATGTGTTTGAATTCCATTTAATTCAATTTGCATTGTAGAATGCATTTCACTTTGATTTGATTTATATAGCTTTGTTTGAATGTGTTTGACTTTCATTAAAATTAAAAAGCATTGTTTGAATGTGTGTGACTTTCATTTGATTCAATTAGCTTTGTAGAATGTATTTTACTTTTATCTGATTTAATTAGCTTTGTTTGAATTTATTTGACTTTCCTTTGATTCAAATAGCTTTGTTTGAATGTGTTTGACTTTCATTTGATTCAATTAGCTTTGTAGAATGTATTTGACTTTCATTTGAATCAAATAACTTTGTTTGACTGTGTTTGACTTTCATTTGATTCAATTTGCTTTGTTGAATGTATTTGACTTTCATTTTCTTCAAATAGCTTTGTTTGAATGTGTTTGACTTTCATTTGATTCAATTAGCTTTGTAGAATGTATTTGACATTCATTTAATTCAATTAGCTTTGTAGAATGTATTTGACTTTCATTTGAGTCAAATAACTTTCTTTGACTGTGTTTCACTTTCATTTGTTTCAATTTGCTTTGTAGAATGTATTTGACTTTCATTTGATTCAAATAGCGTTGTTTGAATGTGTTTGACTTTCATATGATTCAATTAGCTTTGTAGAATGTATTTGACTTTCATTTGATTCAAAATCTTTGTTTGAATGTGTTTGACTTTCATTTAATTCAAATAGCTTTGTTTGAATGTTTTTTACTTTCATTTGATTCAATTAGCTTTGTAGAATGTATTTGACTTTCATTTGAGTCAAATAACTTTGTTTTGACTATGTTTGACTTTCATTTGTTTCAATTTGCTTTGTAGAATGTAATAGACTTTCATTTTCTTCAAATAGCTTTGTTTGAATGTGTTTGACTTTCATTTGATTCAATTAGCTTTGTAGAATGTATTTGACATTCATTTAATTCAAATTAGCTTTGTTTGAATGTGTTTTGACTTTCATTTGATTCAATTAGCTTTGTTTGAATGTGTTTGACTTTCATTTGATTCAATTAGCTTTGTAGAATGTATTTGACTTTCATTTGATTCAAATAGCTTTATTTGAATGTGTTTGACTTTCATTTGATTCAATTAGCTTTGTAGAATGTATTTTACTTTTATTTGATTCAAAATCTTTGTTTGAATGTGTTTGACTTTCATTTAATTCAAATAGCTTTGTTTGAATGTGTTTGACTTTCATTTGATTCAATTAGCTTTGTAGAATGTATTTTACTTTTATCTGATTTAATTAGCTTTGTTAAAATTTATTTAACTTTCCTTTGATTCAAATAGCTTTGTTTGATTGCGTTTGACTTTCATTTGATTTAAAAAGCTTTGTAGAATGCATTTCACTTTCATTTGATTTAATATAGCTTTGTTTGAATGTGTTTGACTTTCATTTAAATTAAAAAGCTTTTTTTGAATGTGTTTGACTTTCATATGATTTAAAAGGCTTTGTTTGAATGTGTTTGACTTTCATTTGATTCAATTAGCTTTGTAGATTGTATTTTACTTTTATCTGATTTAATTAGCTTTGTTTGAATTTATTTGACTTTCCTTTGATTCAAATAGCTTTGTTTTGAATGTGTTTGACTTTCATTTGATTCAATTAGCTTTGTAGAATGTATTTGACATTCATTTAATTAAAATAGCTTTGCTTGAATGTGTTTTGACTTTCATTTGATTCAATTAGCTTTGTTTGAATGTGTTTTGACTTTCATTTGATTCAATTAGCTTTGTAGAATGTATTTGACTTTCATTTGATTCAAATAGCTTTGTTTGAATGTGTTTTGACTTTCAATTGATTCAATTAGCTTTGTAGAATGTATTTTACTGTCATTTGATTCAAATAGCTTTGTTTGAATGTGTTTGAATTCCATTTAATTCAATTTGCATTGTAGAATGCATTTCACTTTCATTTGATTTATATAGCTTTGTTTGAATGTGTTTGACTTTCATTTAAATTAAAAAGCATTGTTTGAATGTGTGTGACTTTCATTTGATTCAATTAGCTTTGTAGAATGTATTTTACTTTTATCTGATTTAATTAGCTTTGTTTGAATTTATTTGACTTTCCTTTGATTCAAATAGCTTTGTTTGAATGTGTTTGACTTTCATTTGATTCAATTAGCTTTGTAGAATGTATTTGACTTTCATTTGAATCAAATAACTTTGTTTGACTGTGTTTGACTTTCATTTGATTCAATTTGCTTTGTTGAATGTATTTGACTTTCATTTTCTTCAAATAGCTTTGTTTGAATGTGTTTGACTTTCATTTGATTCAATTAGCTTTGTAGAATGTATTTGACATTCATTTAATTCAATTAGCTTTGTAGAATGTATTTGACTTTCATTTGAGTCAAATAACTTTGTTTAATTGTGTTTGACTTTCATTTGTTTCAATTTGCTTTGTAGAATGTATTTGACTTTCATTTGATTCAAATAGCGTTGTTTGAATGTGTTTGACTTTCATTTGATTCAATTAGCTTTGTAGAATGTATTTGACTTTCATTTGATTCAAAATCTTTGTTTGAATGTGTTTGACTTTCATTTAATTCAAATAGCTTTGTTTGAATGTTTTTGACTTTCATTTGATTCAATTAGCTTTGTAGAATGTATTTGACTTTCATTTGAGTCAAATAACTTTGTTTGACTGTGTTTGACTTTCATTTGTTTCAATTTGCTTTGTAGAATGTAATTTAGACTTTCATTTTCTTCAAATAGCTTTGTTTAAATGTGTTTGACTTTCATTTGATTCAATTAGCTTTTGAATGTATTTGACATTCATTTTTTAAAATTGTTTGTTTTGTGTTTGACTTTCATTTGATTCAATTAGCTTTGTTTGAATGTGTTTGACTTTCATTTGATTCAATTAGCTTTGTAGAATGTATTTGACTTTCATTTGATTCAAATAGCTTTGTTTGAATGTGTTTGACTTTCAATTGATTCAATTAGCTTTGTAGAATGTATTTTACTGTCATTTGATTCAAATAGCTTTGTTTGAATGTGTTTGAATTTCATTTAATTCAATTTGCTTTGTAGAATGCATTTCTCTTTCATTTGATTTATATAGCTTTGTTTGAATGTGTTTGACTTTCATTTAAATTAAAAAGCTTTGTTTGAATGTGTTTGACTTTCATTTGATTCAATTAGCTTTGTAGAATGTATTTTACTTTTATCTGATTTAATTAGCTTTGTTTGAATTTATTTGACTTTCCTTTGATTCAAATAGCTTTGTTTGATTGTGTTTGACTTTCATTTGATTCAATTAGGTTTGTAGAATGTATTTGACTTTCATTTGATTCAAATAGCTTTATTTGAATGTGTTTGACTTTCATTTGATTCAATTAGCTTTGTAGAATGTATTTTACTTTTATTTGATTCAAAATCTTTGTTTGAATGTGTTTGACTTTCATTTAATTTCAAATAGCTTTGTTTGAATGTGTTTGACTTTCATTTGATTCAATTAGCTTTGTAGAATGTATTTTACTTTTATCTGATTTAATTAGCTTTGTTTGAATTTATTTGACTTTCCTTTGATTCAAATTGCTTTGTTTGATTGCGTTTGACTTTCATTTGATACAATTAGCTTTGTAGAACGTATTTGACTTTCATTTTCTTCAAATAGCTTTGTTTGAATGTGTTTGACTTTCATTTGATTCAATTAGCTTTGTAGAATGTATTTGACTTTCATTTAATTAAAATAGCTTTGTTTGAATGTGTTTGACTTTTATTTGATTTAATTAGCTTTGTTTGAATGTGTTTGACTTTCATTTGATGCAATTAGCATTGTAGAATGTATTTTACTTTATTTGATTTAATTAGCTTTGTTTGAATTTATTTGACTCTCATTTGATTCAAATAGCTTTGTTAGAATGTGTTTTACTTTTATTTGATTCAATTAGCTTTGTAGAATGTATTTGACTTTCATTTGATTCAAATAGCTTTATTTGAATGTGTTTGATATTCATTTGATTCAATTAGCTTTGTAGAATGTATTTGACTTTCATTTAATACGAAATCTTTGTTTGAATGTGTTTGACTTTCATTTTATTCAATTAGCTTTGTTTGAATGTGTTTTACTTTCATTTGATTCAATTCGCTTTGTTGAATGTATTTGACTTTCAGTTAATACAATTAACATTGTTTGAATGTGTTTCACTTTCATTTGATTCAATTAGCTTCGTAGAATGCATTTCACTTTCATTTTATTCAAATAGCTTTGTTTGAATGTGTTTGACTTTCATTTGATACAATTAGCTTTGTAGAACGTATTTGACTGTCATTTGATTCAAATAGCTTTGTTTAAATGTATTTGACTTTCATTTGATTCAATTAGCTTAGTAGAATGTATTTGACTTTCATTTGATTCAAATAGCTTTGTTTGAATGTGTTTGACTTTCATTTGATTCAATTAGCTTTGTAGAATGTGTTTGACTGTCATTTGATTCAAATAGCTTTGTTTGAATGTGTTTGAATTTCATTTATATCAATTTGCTTTGTAGAATGCATTTCACTTTCATTTGATTTATATAGCTTTGTTTGAATGTGTTTGACTTTCATTTAAATTAAAAAGCTTTTTTTTGAATGTGTTTGACTTTCATTTGATTTAAAAGGCTTTTGTTTGAATGTGTTTGACTTTCATTTGATTCAATTAGCTTTGTAGAATGTATTTTACTTTTATCTGATTTAATTAGCTTTGTTTGAATTTATTTGACTTTCCTTTGATTCAAATAGCTTTGTTTGAATGTGTTTGACTTTCATTTGATTCAATTAGCTTTGTAGAATGTATTTGACATTCATTTGATTCAAATAGCTTTATTTGAATGTGTTTGACTTTCATTTGATTCAATTAGCTTTGTAGAATGTATTTGACTTTCATTTTCTTCAAATATCTTTGTTTGAATGTGTTTGACTTTCATTTGATTCAATTAGCTTTGTAGAATGTATTTGACATTCATTTAAATAAAATAGCTTTGTTTGAATGTGTTTGACTTTCATTTGATTCAATAAGCTTTGTTTGAATGTGTTTGACTTTCATTTGATTCAATTAGCTTTGTAGAATGTATTTGACTTTCATTTGATTCAAATAGCTTTGTTTGAATGTGTTTGACTTTCAATTGATTCAATTAGCTTTGTAGAATGTATTTTACTGTCATTTGATTCAAATATCTTTGTTTGAATGTGTTTTAATTTTATTTAATTCAATTTGCTTTGTAGAATTCATTTCACTTTCATTTGATTTATATAGCTTTGTTTGAATGTGTTTGACTTTCATTTAAATTAAAAAGCTTTTTTTGAATGTGTATGACTTTCATTTGATTTAAAAGACTTTGTTTGAATGTGTTTGACTTTCATTTGATTCAATTAGCTTTGTAGAATGTATTTTACTTTTATCTGATTTAATTAGCTTTGTTTGAATTTATTTGACTTTCCTTTGATTCAAATAGCTTTGTTTGAATGTGTTTTGACTTTCATTTGATTCAATTAGCTTTGTAGAATGTATTTGACTTTCATTTGAATCAAATAACTTTGTTTGACTGTGTTTGACTTTCATTTGATTCAATTAGCTTTGTAGATTGTATTTGACTTTTATTTTCTTCAAATAGCTTTGTTTGAATGTGTTTGACTTTCATTTGATTCAATTAGGTTTGTAGAATGTATTTGACATTCATTTAATACAATTAGCTTTGTAGAATGTATTTGACTTTCATTTGAGTCAAATAACTTTGTTTGATTGTGTTTGACTTTCATTTGTTTCAATTTGCTTTGTAGAATGTATTTGACTTTCATTTGATTCAAATAGCTTTGTTTGAATGTGTTTGACTTTCATTTGATTCAATTAGCTTTGTAGAATGTATTTGACTTTCATTTGATTCAAAATCTTTGTTTGAATGTGTTTGACTTTCATTTAATTCAAATAGCTTTGTTTGAATGTTTTTGACTTTCATTTGATTCAATTAGCTTTGTAGAATGTATTTGACTTTCATTTGAGTCAAATAACTTGGTTTGACTGTGTTTGACTTTCATTTGTTTCAATTTGCTTTGTAGAATGTATTTGACTTTCATTTTCTTCAAATAGCTTAGTTTGAATGTGTTTGACTTTCATTTGATTCAATTAGCTTTGTAGAATGTATTTGACATTCATTTAATTAAAATTGCTTTGTTTGAATGTGTTTGACTTTCATTTGATTCAATTAGCTTTGTTTGAATGTGTTTAACTTTCATTTGATTCAATTAGCTTTGTAGAATGTATTTGACTTTGATTTGATTCGAATAGCTTTGTTTGAATGTGTTTGACTTTCAATTGATTCAATTAGCTTTGTAGAATGTTTTTTACTGTCATTTGATTCAAATAGCTTTGTTTGAATGTGTTTGAATTTCATTTAATTCAATTTGCTTTGTAGAATGCATTTCACTTTCATTTGATTTATATAGCTTTGTTTGAATGTGTTTGACTTTCATTTAAATTAAAAAGCTTTGTTTAAATGTGTTTGACTTTCATTTGATTCAATTAGCTTTGTAGAATGTATTTTACTTTTATCTGATTTAATTAGCTTTGTTTGAATTTATTTGACTTTCCTTTGATTCAAATAGCTTTGTTTGATTGTGTTTGACTTTCATTTGATTCAATTAGCTTTGTAGAATGTATTTGACTTTCATTTGATTCAAATAGCTTTATTTGAATGTGTTTGACTTTCATTTGATTCAATTAGCTTTGTAGAATGTATTTTACTTTTATTTGATTCAAAATCTTTGTTTGAATGTGTTTGACTTTCATTTAATTCAAATAGCTTTGTTTGAATGTGTTTGACTTTCATTTGATTCAATTAGCTTTGTAGAATGTATTTTACTTTTATCTGATTTAATTAGCTTTGTTTGAATTTATTTGACTTTCCTTTGATTCAAATAGCTTTGTTTGAATGTGTTTGACTTTCATTTGATTCAATTAGCTTTGTAGAATGTATTTGACTTTCATTTGATTCAAATAGCTTTATTTGAATGTGTTTGACTTTCATTTGATTCAATTAGCTTTGTAGAATGTATTTGACTTTCATTTTCTTCAAATATCTTTGTTTGAATGTGTTTGACTTTCATTTGATTCAATTAGCTTTGTAGAATGTATTTGACATTCATTTAAATAAAATAGCTTTGTTTGAATGTGTTTGACTTTCATTTGATTCAATTAGCTTTGTTTGAATGTGTTTGACTTTCATTTGATTCAATTAGCTTTGTAGAATGTATTTGACTTTCATTTGATTCAAATAGCTTTGTTTGAATGTGTTTGACTTTCAATTGATTCAATTAGCTTTGTAGAATGTATTTTACTGTCATTTGATTCAAATATCTTTGTTTGAATGTGTTTTAATTTCATTTAATTCAATTTGCTTTGTAGAATTCATTTCACTTTCATTTGATTTATATAGCTTTGTTTGAATGTGTTTGACTTTCATTTAAATTAAAAAGCTTTTTTTGAATGTGTATGACTTTCATTTGATTTAAAAGACTTTGTTTGAATGTGTTTGACTTTCATTTGATTCAATTAGCTTAGTAGAATGTATTTGACTTTCATTTGATTCAAATAGCTTTGTTTGAATGTGTTTGACTTTCATTTGATTCAATTAGCTTTGTAGAATGTGTTTGACTGTCATTTGATTCAAATAGCTTTGTTTGAATGTGTTTGAATTTCATTTATATCAATTTGCTTTGTAGAATGCATTTCACTTTCATTTGATTTATATAGCTTTGTTTGAATGTGTTTGACTTTCATTTAAATTAAAAAGCTTTTTTTGAATGTGTTTGACTTTCATTTGATTTAAAAGGCTTTGTTTGAATGTGTTTGACTTTCATTTGATTCAATTAGCTTTGTAGAATGTATTTTACTTTTATCTGATTTAATTAGCTTTGTTTGAATTTATTTGACTTTCCTTTGATTCAAATAGCTTTGTTTGAATGTGTTTGACTTTCATTTGATTCAATTAGCTTTGTAGAATGTATTTGACTTTCATTTGATTCAAATAGCTTTATTTGAATGTGTTTGACTTTCATTTGATTCAATTAGCTTTGTAGAATGTATTTGACTTTCATTTTCTTCAAATATCTTTGTTTGAATGTGTTTGACTTTCATTTGATTCAATTAGCTTTGTAGAATGTATTTGACATTCATTTAAATAAAATAGCTTTGTTTGAATGTGTTTGACTTTCATTTGATTCAATAAGCTTTGTTTGAATGTGTTTGACTTTCATTTGATTCAATTAGCTTTGTAGAATGTATTTGACTTTCATTTGATTCAAATAGCTTTGTTTGAATGTGTTTGACTTTCAATTGATTCAATTAGCTTTGTAGAATGTATTTTACTGTCATTTGATTCAAATATCTTTGTTTGAATGTGTTTTAATTTTATTTAATTCAATTTGCTTTGTAGAATTCATTTCACTTTCATTTGATTTATATAGCTTTGTTTGAATGTGTTTGACTTTCATTTAAATTAAAAAGCTTTTTTTGAATGTGTATGACTTTCATTTGATTTAAAAGACTTTGTTTGAATGTGTTTGACTTTCATTTGATTCAATTAGCTTTGTAGAATGTATTTTACTTTTATCTGATTTAATTAGCTTTGTTTGAATTTATTTGACTTTCCTTTGATTCAAATAGCTTTGTTTGAATGTGTTTTGACTTTCATTTGATTCAATTAGCTTTGTAGAATGTATTTGACTTTCATTTGAATCAAATAACTTTGTTTGACTGTGTTTGACTTTCATTTGATTCAATTAGCTTTGTAGATTGTATTTGACTTTTATTTTCTTCAAATAGCTTTGTTTGAATGTGTTTGACTTTCATTTGATTTAATTAGCTTTGTAGAATGTATTTGACTTTCATTTGATTCAAAATCTTTGTTTGAATGTGTTTGACTTTCATTTAATTCAAATAGCTTTGTTTGAATGTTTTTAACTTTCATTTGATTCAATTAGCTTTGTAGAATGTATTTGACTTTCATTTGAGTCAAATAACTTGGTTTGACTGTGTTTGACTTTCATTTGTTTCAATTTGCTTTGTAGAATGTATTTGACTTTCATTTTCTTCAAATAGCTTAGTTTGAATGTGTTTGACTTTCATTTGATTCAATTAGCTTTGTAGAATGTATTTGACATTCATTTAATTAAAATTGCTTTGTTTGAATGTGTTTGACTTTCATTTGATTCAATTAGCTTTGTTTGAATGTGTTTAACTTTCATTTGATTCAATTAGCTTTGTAGAATGTATTTGACTTTGATTTGATTCGAATAGCTTTGTTTGAATGTGTTTGACTTTCAATTGATTCAATTAGCTTTTTAGAATGTTTTTTACTGTCATTTGATTCAAATAGCTTTGTTTGAATGTGTTTGAATTTCATTTAATTCAATTTGCTTTGTAGAATGCATTTCACTTTCATTTGATTTATATAGCTTTGTTTGAATGTGTTTGACTTTCATTTAAATTAAAAAGCTTTGTTTAAATGTGTTTGACTTTCATTTGATTCAATTAGCTTTGTAGAATGTATTTTACTTTTATCTGATTTAATTAGCTTTGTTTGAATTTATTTGACTTTCCTTTGATTCAAATAGCTTTGTTTGATTGTGTTTGACTTTCATTTGATTCAATTAGCTTTGTAGAATGTATTTGACTTTCATTTGATTCAAATAGCTTTATTTGAATGTGTTTGACTTTCATTTGATTCAATTAGCTTTGTAGAATGTATTTTACTTTTATTTGATTCAAAATCTTTGTTTGAATGTGTTTGACTTTCATTTAATTCAAATAGCTTTGTTTGAATGTGTTTGACTTTCATTTGATTCAATTAGCTTTGTAGAATGTATTTTACTTTTATCTGATTTAATTAGCTTTGTTTGAATTTATTTGACTTTCCTTTGATTCAAATAGCTTTGTTTGAATGTGTTTGACTTTCATTTGATTCAATTAGCTTTGTAGAATGTATTTGACTTTCATTTGATTCAAATAGCTTTATTTGAATGTGTTTGACTTTCATTTGATTCAATTAGCTTTGTAGAATGTATTTGACTTTCATTTTCTTCAAATATCTTTGTTTGAATGTGTTTGACTTTCATTTGATTCAATTAGCTTTGTAGAATGTATTTGACATTCATTTAAATAAAATAGCTTTGTTTGAATGTGTTTGACTTTCATTTGATTCAATTAGCTTTGTTTGAATGTGTTTGACTTTCATTTGATTCAATTAGCTTTGTAGAATGTATTTGACTTTCATTTGATTCAAATAGCTTTGTTTGAATGTGTTTGACTTTCAATTGATTCAATTAGCTTTGTAGAATGTATTTTACTGTCATTTGATTCAAATATCTTTGTTTGAATGTGTTTTAATTTCATTTAATTCAATTTGCTTTGTAGAATTCATTTCACTTTCATTTGATTTATATAGCTTTGTTTGAATGTGTTTGACTTTCATTTAAATTAAAAAGCTTTTTTTGAATGTGTATGACTTTCATTTGATTTAAAAGACTTTGTTTGAATGTGTTTGACTTTCATTTGATTCAATTAGCTTTGTAGAATGTATTTTACATTTATTTTATTTAATTAGCTTTGTTTGAATTTATTTGACTCTCATTTGATTCAAACAGCTTTGTTTGAATGTATTTTACTTTCATTTGATTCAATTAGCTTTGTAGAATGTATTTGACTTTCATTTGAATCAAATAACTTAGTTTGACTGTGTTTGACTTTCATTTGATTCAATTTGCTTTGTAGAATGTATTTGACTTTCATTTTCTTCAAATAGCTCTGTTTGAATGTGTTTGACTTTCATTTGATTCAATTAGCTTTGTAGAATGTATTTGACATTCATTTAATTCAATTAGCTTTGTAGAATGTATTTGACTTTCATTTGACTCAAATAACTTTGTTTGACTGTGTTTGACTTTCATTTGATTCAATTAGCTTTGTAGAATGTATTTGACTTTCATTTGAATCAAATAGCTTTGTTTGAATGTGTTTGACTTTCATTTGATTCAATTAGCTTTGTAGAATGTATTTGACTTTCATTTGATTCAAAATTTGTTTGAATGTGTTTGACTTTCATTTAATTCAAATAGCTTTGTTTGAATGTTTTTGACCTTCATTTGATTCAATTAGCTTTGTAGAATGTATTTGACTTTCATTTGAGTCAAATAACTTTGTTTGACTGTGTTTGACTTTCATTTGTTTCAATTTGCTTTGTAGAATGTATTTGACTTTAATTTTCTTCAAATAGCTTTGTTTGAATGTGTTTGATTTTCATTTGATTCAATTAGCTTTGTAGAATGTATTTGACATTCATTTAATTAAAATAGCTTTGTTTGAATGTGTTTGACTTTCATTTGATTCAATTAGCTTTGTTTGAATGTGTTTGACTTTAATTTGATGCAATTAGCTTTGTAGAATGTATTTTACCTTTATTTGATTTAATTAGCTTTGTTTGAATTTATTTGACTCTCATTTGATTCAAATAGCTTTGTTTGAATGTGTTTTACTTTTATTTGATTCAATTAGCTTTGTAGAATGTATTTGACTTTCATTTGATTCAAATAGCTTTATTTGAATGTGTTTGATGTTCATTTGATTCAATTAGCTTTGTAGAATGTATTTGACTTTCATTTAATACGAAATCTTTGTTTGAATGTGTTTGACTTTCATTTTATTCAATTAGCTTTGTTTGAATGTGTTTTACTTTCATTTGATTCAATTCGCTTTGTTGAATGTATTTGACTTTCAGATAATACAATTAGCTTTGTTTGAATGTGTTTCACTTTCATTTGATTCAATTAGCTTCGTAGAATGCATTTCACTTTCATTTTATTCAAATAGCTTTGTTTGAATGTGTTTGACTTTCATTTGATACAATTAGCTTTGTAGAACGTATTTGACTGTCATTTAATTCAAATAGCTTTGTTTAAATGTATTTGACTTTCATTTGATTCAATTAGCTTAGTAGAATGTATTTGACTTTCATTTGATTCAAATAGCTTTGTTTGAATGTGTTTGACTTTCATTTGATTCAAATAGCTTTGTTTGAATGTGTTTGACTTTCATTTGATTCAATTAGCTTTGTAGAATGTGTTTGACTGTCATTTGATTCATATAGCTTTGTTTGAATGTGTTTGAATTTCATTTAGATCAATTTGCTTTGTAGAATGCATTTCACTTTCATTTGATTTATATAGCTTTGTTTGAATGTGTTTGACTTTCATTTAAATTAAAAAGCTTTTTTTGAATGTGTTTGACTTTCATTTGATTTAAAAGGCTTTGTTTGAATGTGTTTGACGTTCATTTGATTCAATTAGCTTTGTAGAATGTATTTTACTTTTATCTGATTTAATTAGCTTTGTTTGAATTTATTTGACTTTCCTTTGATTCAAATAGCTTTGTTTGAATGTGTTTGACTTTCATTTGATTCAATTAGCTTTGTAGAATGTATTTGACTTTCATTTGATTCAAATAGCTTTATTTGAATGTGTTTGACTTTCATTTGATTCAATTAGCTTTGTAGAATGTATTTGACTTTCATTTTCTTCAAATAGCTTTGTTTGAATGTGTTTGACTTTCATTTGATTCAATTAGCTTTGTAGAATGTATTTGACATTCATTTAATTAAAATAGCTTTGTTTGAATGTGTTTGACTTTCATTTGATTCATTTAGCTTTGTTTGAATGTGTTTGACTTTCATTTGATTCAATTAGCTTTGTAGAATGTATTTGACTTTCATTTGATTCAAATAGCTTTGTTTGAATGTGTTTGACTTTCAATTGATTCAATTAGCTTTGTAGAATGTATTTTACTGTCATTTGATTCAAATAGCTTTGTTTGAATGTGTTTTAATTTCATTTAATTCAATTTGCTTTGTAGAATGCATTTCACTTTCATTTGATTTATATAGCTTTGTTTGAATGTGTTTGACTTTCATTTAAATTAAAAAGCTTTTTTTTAATGTGTATGACTTTTGTTTCGGGGTTTTCTGATGTCCTGCGGGAGAGTTACAATTCCGAGACTGGAACCGGACGCCTGTACCTGCAAAATAACGGAGACTCCTGAGAGCTCCGCCTCCAACGATCAAGTTAGTACCTGATTAAGGAGTAATTAATACGGAAATTAAAGTAATAAGATCTCTCTAGGTGAGAGTGTTTAATGTTGGTAATCTGCTTTGTTAGTGAGATTAGCCGGTTATTAGTGTTCCGTAATGTTTCTGTTCTTCTCTGTTTTTCAGGTGAGATTAACTGCTTGATCAGTTGCTCTCTCAATTGCTTGATTGCCTGATGTTTTCTTGATTCCTTAATTAATGAGGATTAATTAAGTATTTATAGTCTTGAGAAGCGTGCCACTCTCTAGGTTTAGGGTAAACCTAGGGCTGACCGGGCCTCTAGACAGGATTGGGCCTTGTTGGCCGGTTTTCCCATTTGCATGGGTGGACACGTGGCGTGTCTCAATTGGTCCGTAGAGGACGTATCTGTGATTGACACGTGGCAGGCTCCTATTGGCCTACGTGAAGGACACGTGGCGGAACCTGGTTGGTCCACTTGTCAGACGGTGATTGGTGGATAAAAAATCCCCTAATCATTTGCCCCTCACAGGTGGCACGTGACTGGTCACGTGTCGCCTGTGACAGGTGTCGCACGGTGACAGGCGACGGCCTGCTACAGGTGTCACCTTGCAAACGGCCGAGAGATTTTTCCTGCCCAAATTTTGAATTTGGAAGCGACCCTTCGCCTTCTCACTTTGCCTATATAAGGAAGTGCTAACTTCGGTCATTTTCACATTTGAGAACTTTGCGAGAACATTCGGACCCCTGAACTTGCTCTGACATTTCGGACCTTTTCTGCCTACCGCCTGTTCTGACAAGCCGACTGCACCGGATTTCCAGAACTTCATCAACCGTCACTCGTTCAGGTAACTCAGTTTTTCTTACTCTTAATTTTCTTTTTATTTTTTGAAATGGCACCACGGAAGCACACGACACGACCTAAGTTAGTGATCAGCCGGTCACCGGGGACGGCTAAATCTAGGACTAGGAGTGCCGCCTGCCCTGTTCTGGACCCATCTTTGCCCTTTATACAAAGTCCGACTGTATCTGTGTCTATGCAGAACGTGATGGCCAGAACAAAAAAGACTGCTATGATCTCAAACTCGGACGGCTCCTCCCAAAGGGTGCTCATTAGTGAAACATCTGACCAGGCGCCAGATGTAGAAGTGAAACGAGGCGACTGCCAAGCCGACAGTTCTGAGAGAGGGGTCAAGGTGGTCCCTTCCCATTTGACCGTTGATATGTCTAATTTTCCTCCTGCTCCTTCTAGGGAGAGGAGGCGGGCCCCTCTGGGAGAGGGGAGGAGTCGTCCTCTTCGGACTCGTCAGAGGACGAGTCCGAGTCCAGCTCTTCTGGCCACAGTTCTCCAGGCTTCAGAAGAAAGAAACGGCCGCCTACAAGAGGCGAGACTTTCTCATGCAGTTGAGAAGGGGGACAATTGGGCGGAGCGTCCGCCTCTTACAGAGAGGAAAAACGCCCCCTACTACTGCATGGTACCCCGGGGCCGGATCGCAACCATGCAAGACAAAGTGGAGAGCTTTATTGCTAACCACAGAATGGGCCCGGAATTTTTTACTGTTCGTGCCGGATCCAGAAGACACTGTCGTCTGGCCGGCTGGTACCCAGCTATGATGACGGCTGCTTTGGCTGCTATGTGGCGGCCATCAAAGCTGGACTGCGCTTCCCATTACATCCGGCTGTTCAGCGGATTTTAGATGGGTATGATTTGGGGTTATGGCAGTTAGCCCCCAACTCTTGGGTAAACGTACTCGGCTATGTGGCCGGGTGCGAAATGTACGGGGTGGAGCCAAGCTTTGAGGCTTTCGCCCACATGAACTATCTCAGCCGGACCCCTAAGTCGGGAGGTACCGGCTGGTATCAATTAACAAGCCATAGGGGTTACCTCATGACGAGAGGTAAGGCGAACAAATGGAAGGATTGGCGGAACACCTTCCTTATCAATTGAGGGTTCAGACACGGAGCTGAACCAACGTTTTAACAAGTGGAATAGGGATCCGCCTCTTCTCGCAGGCGGCCGCAGCATGCCGCCTGTTCCCCCAAAGGCTAAAAGAGAGATCCTAGACAAAGGACTCTTCAAAGTAGAGACTAGGGTGAACTCTACTTCAGGGGTATGAGAGCAAGTACCCCTACACTGTGTCCCGAGCTTCAAGTGGCTCTATGACGAGTACTTTTTGGCCGCCTGTGGCCTCAGCAGTCGGTGCTCTAGAGGTAGCCGGCCTGTCAAATACTCTGTTTTTTCACGCCTTGTTTACTTGGGATTTTACTAACTTTGCTGTTTTATTTGTGGCAGCTAACGCCATGAGCAAAATCACAGCATCCAAGACTGCGGCGGCCATGTTGCGGGCCTCTCTCATGCAACAGTCTTGTACCGACTCCCCCAACAAGGGGGCACCCTTGGTAGGCTTCGAAACTCTTCTTTAGGAGTTGTCTATGCATATACTAACTCTTTTTATTTTCAGTCGCGCACTCCAAGAGCTTCTTCCTCGCAACAACCGGACCCCAAGGCCCGGAGGACGACTGTTGCAAGCTCTCCTGGGTCTTCCAGGAAAACAGTGGCGGCTGAGAAGCAGCCGGCCACTTCTTCTAAAACCCCGGCGGGGCCGCCTAGAAGTATGGACAATTACTTGTAAAAACTCATTTGCTTCCTTCTTGACTAGGTCTAACTTGTTTTTTTTTACGCTTGATGCAGCCGGCCCTCAGGGGCTTGACTTGGTTGAGGTAGCCAAGTCCATGATCAAAGTAGTTCCTCCATCTGAAAGGGAGGTGGTCAGGGGTGCCGGCACCCTTGACCTTGATGGGATTGCAGGGGTCCTTGCTGAGGTATACTTTTTTGAGTATTTGAATTCCAGGACGCCTGTTATCTTTTTTTGTTTGGAACTTGACGCCTGTTTTTTTTTTGTACTAGGCCCTGCTCCGAGTTAACAGCCTTCGCAAGCTGATTGATCGGAAAAACAAAGAGGTAAAGGCCGCAAAAGCTATGGTCGCCTCCAAACTGTGATAAGGCAATGTTTCAAATTGCCCAAAATGAAGTACTGACCATTGATATTCTTTATTATCAGGCGCAGGCTACCGCCGCTGTTCGGGCTCAGTTAGAGGCGGCCCAGAAGAATGACGAGCTGGAGGCGACCGTCACAAATCTTAAGGCCGAGCTGAAACCCTCTTCGCCAAAAAATGCACTCTTACGAAGCCATGGAGAAATCTTTGGCCAACGTAAAAGAACGCCTGGTGAGCCAAGAGAAGAGTCTTACCCAAGAGCTCTCGGAAAAGGCCGAGCAAGAGAAGAAAGAGCTCGTCCGGGAGATGGTGGAAGACTCCGCTCAAATCCAGCGCATGACCTGGGGCCGCCTGTTTCCCAATGCCGACTTTGCCTCATGGGAAAGAACGTACCGCCAGTGTTCGGAAACATATAATCAAGAGATCCTGGCGGCTGCTGAAGAAGAGGCGTTGGGAGATACGTTGGAGGAGGAGGAAGAGCCGGTTGTGGCGCTTGTGCCACTTGGGGGTAAGGCATCAAAAGAGGGTGCAGCTGAAGCCGAGTCCAGTAAGAAGAGTGCTGACCAGGCGGCAGCTGCTAATACTGAACTGCCCCCTTCTTAAGCTTAAGTATTTTTTCCACGGCCTGCGTGCCGTTTGCTTTGTATTTACCCGGCCAGGGGGCCGGGGTTTTTGAATATTTTGCTGTCTTTAATGACCGGCTTATTTTTAATCAAATTTTTGTTTTGATTCAAATTTGTCTAAGTATTCCATATCTAATATCCCATTGTTCACTAGACCGACTGTTGTGTATGGCCGAACGTTGCAGACAGTACAAATAGTAAGTACGCCGCCTATGCCCCTGGACGACTGGTTGTCTGTTTCCAGGATAGACGATCAGTCGGCCATTTATTCAATTGGTATTCGAACTATTT